>NC_029781.3:73347856-73365060 GCF_000817695.3 Arachis duranensis
CTAAGCCACAATCATTATACCCATACACAACATCTCAAAACCCAAACATCATAGAACCATAAATTACACTAGGGTTGAGAATCTTACCACACCCAAGGTCCAAGGAGACAAGATTAACCTTCTCCTTCAAGAGAGTTGGGTCCTATAACATCAAAGAGCCCAAAATCTCAACATTTTTGCTCATAAAACTCGAAATCAAGGCTAGAAATTCGAAGAGAAAAACGTGGCTTATCTCAAGATTGGTTGTATAGGTTTTGTAGAGCTCTCTGCGGTGAATGCGTGGCCGCAAACGGTGCGGCAATCGGAGCTCTAAATCAAAAGTTATGGTGGTTTGAAGATCAAGTGAGAGAAAGAACTTGAGAGAATGTTCTTCCTCCCCTCTCTTCAATTTTCAGCGTGAGTTTGAGTGTTGTGAGGAGAGAGAGTGCTGAAAACTAGGTTTTGGTTTAGTTATGTTGGGCCAAGGGCCCACTTTGGGTCCGGTTGGCCCGGTTTGGCCCGTTCGGTCCAATCTTGGTCCGAATTCTATAAACTTGGTACCGAAATTCTCGTCTCAATCTCCTCTATCATATTAAGCCATAAAAAATCACATTTTGGTCTTTCTAGAATAAATTCTCATTTATGGGTTAATTAGCCGTTAATTAACCGGGTTTTACAAGTATGGGAGGGTTAAAGGCTCCAGGGCCAGATGGTTTAAACGGGTTATTTTTTCAACAACACTGGGATATTCTGAGCAAAGATATTTGTGCACTAGTGAAGCAAATTTTTGAAGACGGTGTTATACCTAAGGACTTAGGGGAAACAACGGTTGTTTTGATACCCAAAGAAAGTCGACCGGAAAGCCTCAATCAGCTCAAACCTATTAGTTGTTGTAACTTTGTATATAAGATTGTAACAAGAGTCTTGGTGGGGAGACTAAGGAAAGGGCTTGATCTCATCATTTCCCCAGTCTAAAGCGCTTTTGTTAAAGGAAGACTCATACAAGATAATATCGTTATAGTGCAGGAAGCTTTTCATAAGCTAAATGGGAAAGAAAGCTTGGGAAGTTAAGATCTAGCCATAAAATTGGACATGAATAAGGCCTACGATAGATTGGAATGGAGCTTCTTACAAAGGGTCATGGAAGAGTTCAGTTTCAGTTATGATTGGGTGAGGTTGGTGATGAGCTACGTGAAAAGTGCTACTTACAAATTTAAAATAAATGAAAACCTGTCAACCAAGATCTTCCCACAGAGTGGTCTTAGGCAGAGAGATCCTCTATAACCTTACTTATTTATCTTGGCGGCCAAAAGCTTCACTGTTCTCATGGAAAAGGTGATAAGTGATAAACTTATTTCTGGAATTAAACTAGCGCCATCTGCACCAATTATTACTCATTTGTTATTCGCTGATGACTGTATAATTTTTGCAGGTGTGCAGGAAGAAGAGATTTATCAACTCATTTAGATTCTAAATAAATACACCGAAGCATCAGGTCAAAGAATCAACACTGAGAAGTCTGGGTTGATTTTTGGTAGTTAAGTATCTATTCAAAGGGGGTCAATATAGAGGAGATCACCGGAATGGCAACGTGGGAGGATCTTGGAAGATACCTAGGGTTACCAGCGAGATGGGGCAAGTCCAAAAATAGGGCTTTGGAATGGATAAAGAAGAAGATACTAGATAAGATGCAAGGATGGAAAGAGAAACTATTAAATCAAGCAGGAAATGAGGTTTTGATAAAGGTGGTAATACAAGCAATTCCAACCTACGCTATGAATGTCATCAAATTTCCCAAGTCTTTTTGCAAAAGCATCGAAGTAGCAATTGCGAGGTTCTGGTGGACAAATAATTGAAAAGGAAAGGAGCATTCATTGGAAAGAGAGGTCAAAATTGACAAAGTGTAAATTAAATGGAGGATTGGGGTTTAAGGATGTAGAATGCCAAAACATTGCGCACTTGGCGAAACAAGTATAGAGATTACTAAAGGAGGAGGATGCAATCTGGGCTAGGACACTAAAGGCCATTTATTATCCAAATTGTAGCCTTTGGGAGGCTAGAGAAGGAAGGAACGCATCATGGATATGGAAGAGCTTGTTGGAGGGAAGAGACTTCCTTAGAAGGAGAGGTAGATGGAGCGTAGGGAGCAGAACGGAGATTGACATTTGGAAAGACAATTGGGTGGTAGGAATAGACAAGCTGGGGAGACATGGTGAAGGGCAAACTAGAAGGGTCAGCGGATAAAAGAGGGCGAAGGATGGGACGCGAACAGAATTCAGGAGTTATTTCCAGAGAATATAGCTGAATTGATTAAAAGAACACCCATCAGTTTGATTAACAAGAAGGATCATTTTGTATGGCTGGACAGATTGGATGGACAATATACAGTGAAATCTGGATACCATTCTGAGAAAGTGGAGAAAGATATAAAGGAAGAGATAAAACTTAGCAAAGCCTCAACAAGCCAGAATTTTAGGGAGGTGTGGAAAACTATTTGGAATTACCAGTGACACAAAAGGTAAAAATGTTCTTATGGAAAGCAGTTCATAGAATCTTGCCAGTGAACGTCAATTTGCATTAGCGTAGATGCGCAGTTAAACCATCATGCAGCATATGTCAGGTTGAGAATAAAACAGTTGAACATGCATTACTATTGTGTCCGTGGACTAGAGCAGTTTGGTTTGGTTCTAGCCTTCAAATTGGGCATATGGCCAATAATGTTTCAGCTTTCAAAAAATGGATGATGGATACAGTTCGGAAGATAAAGAGTAGGACAGGGAAGGAACAGGACAGAATTTTGTGTAATCTGGGAAGTGTTTGTTGGTGCATATGGAAGGCAAGGAATCATCACTTTGACTAGTAAACAAAAATCAATCCAAAGCAGGTAATTATCAACGCAGAACAGCTAGCAACAGAATACCACAATACAATAATGGATCGCAGCACAGACAACATACCAAGAGCAGCTAGGAGTGGTGAGAGGAAGAGGATTACCTGGAGGCCCCCGCCACAAAACAGGCTGAATGTAAATACTAACGTGGCTTTCAATAGGGAATCTGGCACCGCAGCTGCAGCAGTCGTCATCAGAGACTGGCAAGGAAAGATCATTACTGGAACAACATCAAGGTTCACCACAACATCAGCAATAGCAGCAGAGGCTCAAGCATACAGAGAGGCACTTATTCTAATTAAGAATTTACAAATACTCAATTGCATACTTGAAATTGACTGTTTACCTTTGGTTCAAGCCATCAAGGCTAGAACGCCCATAGCAGAAGCGGATGCAATCATCAAAGACATTCTCCAACTGCTGGATGAGGCTTCGGGCGTGGGAGCTACTTGGACTCCAAGGGAAGGCAATAGAGTAGCTCATCAACTGGAAGCAATGGAAGCAGGGAATGAAATCAAAAGGCAGTGGATATTTGATCCTCCTAATCAAATCAGGAACACAATCAAAACAGAAGCTGGATTCGCAATTCTTCAGCACAATTAGCGGATGCATAAACAAGTAAAAGTGGTCTCAGGTCCTACCAACCATCAAAGGCAGCAATTAGAGAATGGGTTACCTGAGAGGGCGGAAACGGAGATTCAGGACAAGCAACAAGCTGAAGATGGGATGCAGCTGAGTTCCACCGCGGTGCATCGGCCAACCTCAGACAACAGCAACCACAAAATTGATTCAGGGAGAGGAGCATGTAGAGGGAACACTAACGGACCCATAGCTTGCCAATCGAATTCGAGGCAGAGGATTAGTGGTGTGGTGAACGCAAACGATGAAGGAAGTTCTTCACGACGGATCCAATACCAGGGGCGTCAGCAGCTGGGGTCGGCGACGGGCAGCGGGAATGGAGAACCCATGATGACTCCGGGCAGATGTAGGTCAAGAACAACAACGATGAATGAGCGCTGCAGGTTTCAGATCCATGAATCAAGTTCTTCAACCCGTAATGGAGCTTCCGGCGACATTGGCAATCTCAATCAAAAGTCGTTCGAACAAGATGAGTTCCAGCCTTAGAGAGTCGGGTAGTAGCTGCATCGGATTGGTCACCATCGGGTTGGATCATTGGGGTGGGTTTCCTTGTTCTGTTTGTCTGGTCGGGTAAGTTCTCTGGCCCATGGTCATGACCCAAAAAAAATTGAACCAATTAAGTTATTAGATTATTGAGTTATTGGTCCAACTGATAAATCATAAGTTAAATTAATTGACCTAATCATAATTAAATAATTATATAAAATTTTATTATTATTTTTATAATAAATGTCTTTTTTTAATTTTATTAATTAAAGTGATAATGAAAACATTATAAGATATTATTATATATAATAATTATGCATAGTATTAAAGAGCAAGATAGTCTATCGGCAATGCTAGTAGCTTGCTATGCTAAGGTAAGTAGTTTGAACTATATTTTTCGTATTTTAGAATATTAAAACAATATATGAGGACAATTTCCTAGAGCATAGATGATTTTTAGAGCGCTAGATCATTGTAGGTCACCGTTCGAATCAAACTGGCTGATTTTGAGCGGTCTAATTATTTATTTGGTCCATACTTTTATTCGAATTGGTCAAATTGTCAATTTATCGATTTTTTAATTGTATTGGCCAGTTCGATTCGGTGCATAAAAAACCTTCAGAACATTATGTTGAGTTTAATAAACTAAACTATAATAAAGATGATGACCAAGCATTATTGGATTAATTATCAATTGTTTGTGTAATTTGCTTAATTTGGTGTGTAGAAAATAAAATAAGCCTAAGAAACAAATGATCAAAGCGCACACACACATAGGCCCTATACCAATTTCAGTTTTACCACTCCATTCACTCTAAACTTAATCCAAAAAGGCTAGAAGGCTGAACCAAGTGAAAGAAACAAAAATAAATTGGCCCAATCCAAGTCCAATTCGGTGTCCATACTTGAGCTTATCTTTCTTCAACCTAATCACTAACCGGGTAAGCAAATTAAATTCCATTTGAATCTTTCTTTCCTCCCACCGAATACAAACTCTCTCTTTTCTCTCTTCTATTCTTCTCATGTCAAATCTCTGAACTAAGAAAGAAGAAAGAGGAAAGATCGGAAGCTAGAGCAAAAAGAAGAACGAAAAGCTAGTTTCCATTTACATGCAAGAAGAAAAAGTAAAGGGACTACAACAAAGGGGTAAAATTTCATCCGAACAGAGTATCTCAAAAGCTTATTTTTCCATTTGTGAATCACTAAGAAACTGTGAAGAAATCAACTCTGTACAAGCACCATTCTGAAAATTGTGGAAAAGGTGAAGTCAATGGTACTTTGCTTAGAATCCACGGTCAAGAAACAAACCTGGGGCCAAAGAAAGGTTTAATTACTTTGTTGGTCCCTATAGTTTCGCAAAATTTTCAATTAGGTCCCTATACTTTTTTTCCTTTTAATTGGGTCCCTACACCAAATTGTTTTTTCAATTAGGTCCCTCTTAGTAGTAATTGGCTTAATTGTATAGGGGCCTAACTAAAAAAAAAAAAAAGAATTTGTGCAGGGACTCAAATAAAAGGAAAAAAAAGTATAGGGACTCAATTGAAAAAACAATTTGGTGTAGGGACCCAATTAAAAGGAAAAAAAGTATAGGGACCTAATTGAAAATTTCACGAAACTATAGGGACCAACGGAGTAATTGAACCCCAAAGAAAAGATATATGGCCCAGATTTAAGAATCTTGAAGAAAAAGGTTGAGAGAAAAAGGTAAGGTTGCATGTTACTACTTCTGCTCTCTCTCACTTCTGACCACGCCGCTACTAGTTCTAATGTTGGAGAAGAAGACAACGCAAGTGTTGAACTTAGTTCAAACCTTGGAAGCTTCACTCCTCTATAATAGGGGTGAACGGCCAAGGATTGAACAAGAGAGAAAGAACACTTGTTTCGGTTTCCATAACTCCCTCAATTGTTCTTATTGTTCTCCTTCATGGTTTCCATTTTGTAATTTCTTTCCTCAGTTTAGTCTGTCTAAGTTTTATTGGAAAAAAGGAAAATATGGTGAGGTTTGTAAGAAAAGACCAATGAATGAAAAAAGACAGTGAGCTACACTTGGAGAAAAATTCAAAGTTATCTCAGAAATTTCTTTGTTAGTATTTCTATTTTGTGTCATGATCTTGAGAGGATTCCCTTGCAAGTTGGGTTAGTACTTTACTGTCGAAAGCTAGGGTGAGTCCTAGTCAAGTTCAAGTTGGGTTAAAATCTAGACTTGTCCCAGATAGGATTGGTGTAGATCCTAAGAAGAATTGGTGTATGTAAACTGTTGATAGTATGTGCTTCATGGATTGGTTGGTTCGGACTTTAATGGCGTAAGTCTGAAAATATGGTCATAGCCTTCTAAAAGCCAAGACGATAGTGTAAGCAAACTTTTCAATTCTTTGATAATTCAACTCGGCCCTTTATAATGTCTTGCTTGTGAAGTAGATAAGTTTTTGACCTGTTTTATCTTTTCGGATCAGAGTAGAAACTATTGCTTTGTCAACCGCCACAAGATACAAAATGAGCTTTTCACTTATTTAGGTCGAATAAGGATAGGAGGCTATGAGAGAAATTTCTTAAATTGCTAAAAGGTTTGTTCACATTTTTGTGTCCAAAATTTTACTATTTTCAAACTATTTACTTATATGATGCTGTTTTGTCATCGTGGCACACTATTTTTTGACGTGCTTATTGGGAGGCGTCTAACCAAAATGCACATTCTACTATGTAGACAACGTCAAGTAAAACACCTATGTGTGTGGTGCCTTCTGTAGTTGAAGCGTGAAACATAAAGATATTTTTTAGTCTGAAAATGCCAAGTGAGAAAACTCCCTTTTTCGCAGCCTTAATCAGATGCTAATGAGCGGACATTTTATACTTTTTTGGCATCATTTTCATATAGTTTTTAGCATGTTTTGTTTAAGTTTTATTATGTTTTCATAGGTTTTAGTATAAAATTTATATTTTTAGATTCTACTATAAGTTGTTGTATTTTATGGTGATTTCAGGTATTTTCTTGCTGAAATATGAGAGTTTTGACAAAGTCTGATTTAGAGGCAAGGAAAGCGTAGCAGATGCTGTCAGGATCTGACCTCCATGCATTCAAGCAAGCATTTCTAGAACTACAGATATCCAAAAGCTTTCTCAACGCCTATGGAAAGTTAACATTTAGGGCTTTCTAGCAATATATAATAGTTTATAATTGTCTTTGGAGATGAAGGCCCAAAACTGGCGTTCAACGCCAGCCATCTACCCTAGTCCTAGTGTCCAACGCCTACAGAGAGGTGGCCAGCGTCCAATGCCCAAAGGGGAGTCCAAAGAGGGCGTTCAATGCCCAAGAGCCTTACTAACACGTGGAGACACCCTTAGCTCAGCCTAAATTAAACACTCACCAAGTGGGCTCCGGAAATGGATTTTTGCACTACAAGCCTAAGCCTATCATATTTCTGCAATTCTTAGTCATTAGGTTAGTATATATAGGAGAAGATCACCCTTGTTTTGGATCTTCTTCAACCACTTTACACATTTTTACATTGTATTATGTACAGTATGAGCCATTAAACCTCCTAGATTAATGTTAGGAGCTCTACTGAGTTTTATGGATTAATAAAAGTACTACTGTTCTATTTTAATTTGTGTTTGATCCTCTCCTAAGATGTATCTTCGTTCTTCAACCTTATGAATTAGTTGAACCATCAAAAGTTATCTCTGTTCTACATGGGTTCAACGAGCGTCCTTCATCGGATATCAATGAACCACTAGGTTGATTATACATCTCTCAGATGGCTAATCCACGACTTCGTTGGGGACTTCTCGAGACATCAGTTCACCCGAGGTATGGCGAGATTAGGGTCTTTGTAGTAAAGGCTAGAATTAAGGCGCAACATTCTCTGATCCAAAAGATTCAACCTTATTTGTGGCGTCTTGAGTAGGATCACCAAGGGGATGGACTGCAGGAGCTTCACCCTCATTCAGACTAGATTTGCACTAAACCTCGTGTTCAGCCTAGAGGAAGATTGGCGGCCGCTCAAACCGGTGTTGATCACATACAGCCTGCTATAGAAGAAATCATTCACAGTTGAAGTAGACAGTAAGAAAGTATTGATCCAGAAGAACTAAGCATCTCCGAATCCTTAACTATCTTCTTATCATTAGATTCACAACCACTGAGTAACGTTATCTCTATTTTACTTTTATGCACTTAAAGAATTAAACAACTTTTCTATCCGCCTAACTAAGATTTATAAGATAACCACTATTTGATCCAAGCCGACAATCCTCATGGGATCAAACCTGACTCACCTCAGGTATTACTTGGACGACCCAGTGCACTTGCTGGTTCAGTTGTAAGAGTGTGGGAATCCGTGCACCAGATACCACTCCCTTTATTGGAATTAGATTGCTCTTATGCCTTATTAGTATCCAAAGAGTTACTTCTTTTATTAGTATGATTTCTTCATCTCTTATTTGTGATGTACGGATACTGACATGGATAGGGGACATGACAAGACACGGGATACGAGGACACACGAATTTAAAAGTCTTATATGATACAGGGACACGACATATATGTAAAATATAAAGTATTTTTTAGATAAATTATAATCATATTTTAGTATTTTATTGATATTAAAATATAAATTAAATTTTTAATAGTTTTATTATTTTTTTTATTATATAAAGTATTTAAAATATGTTTTGTTTTAATAATTAATAATATATACTATTTTTAAACTTATTTCAAGAATATATGTTAAGAATAAGGTTAGACACATTGACATGTGATGGCATTTAGGTGTGTCTAAATGTGTCTCGAGAAGAATTTTTTATCTTTTATTAAGACACATTTTAGACATAGAAAACATGGGTGTTGAATGAGTGTCAATGAATATCGTATCTAAAATATGTTCAATATGCGGATAAAGTAAATTAGAGAAGTATCCGTGCTTCCTAATCTCTTATATATAGAAGCACATTAAATGCATAATCCATTTGAATTAATAGGCTATTATGCAAAATTTTTCTTTTCGTAGAGAACTATGCCTAACTTTTTTTGGATCAAATTGAAGTTATTTTTCTTATTATTTCTTGTAAACTAGAAGGTAAAGTAGTGGTTCACTTGTTCCATGTAAGTAATTTGTGAAAGAAAGATTGATAACTGATAATGGTATAGTAGGCTTTGAGATTTTTCATTATATAAAGAAGAAGGTGAAGGGACAAAAAGGTTTTTGTTGGCATAAAGCTGGACATGGCAAAGGCTTATGATAAGATTGAGTGGGGTTTTCTAAAGGAGGTCCTGAGCTCTATGGATTTTCCAACCAAATAGGTGGAACTCATTTGGAGATGCATCTCAACAGTTGAGTTTTCAATCCTCATTAATGGAAACCCATCAAAACCCTTTAAGACATCCAGAGGAATTAAGTAAGGGGACCCAATATCCCCCTACTCATTCATTTTATATGCTGAAGTTCTACCCAAATTGTTAATAAAGGCCCAAAACAGCAAGCTTATAAGAGGTATAAGAATTGCTAGAAATACTCCAGAAGTAAATCACCTCTTTTTCGCAGATGACAACATCCTCTTCTCCAGAGCCTTAGACCAAGACATCAGAGAAATTAAAGAGACCCTAACCACCTACCAATTAGCTTTGGGACAGAGAATAAACCTGGAAAAATATGAGATTTCGTTTAGCCGAAATGTACCGACCAACAAACAGATCCTCATCCAAAAGTGGCTTGGAATTAAGGCTGTAAACCATCACTCCAAATACTTAGGCTTACCTACTTTTGTAGGAAGATCTAAAAGAGAAGTATTTGACTTTGTTCAGGATAGAGTCTGGAAGAAGTTGAAAGGTTGGAAGAAGGGGTACCTATCTAGAGCAGGGAAGGAGACCCTAATCAAGGCGATTGTTCAATCCATTTCGACTTATATAATGGGCTATTTTTTGATACCGAAAGGACTCTGTCACCATTTGAATACAATGGTGCAAAAGTTCTATTAGGACTGCAAGAATGGGGAACAAAAAATACATTGGATAGGATGGGATAAACTAAGCAAAAGGAAAGAAGAAGGTGGTCTTGGCTTCAGAGATTTTGAAGCTTTTAATCGAGCATTACTGGCCAAACAAGGGTGGAGGTTAATAAAAATTTGGAGTCCCTCACAACAAGGATAATCAACTCCAGATACTACCCAAGATCTCAAACTTCTTGGACTCTAAAATAAATTTTGTCCCAAGCTATACCTGGAGAAGCATAAGGAGTGCAATAGGCGTTCTAGAGCTGGGAGGCTTATGGAAAGTGGGAGATGGAATGTCAATCAAAATTGTGAAAATCCCATGGCTGCCAAACCAAACAGACACAAAATATGGAGCATAGTACCAAATCTTCAAAAGGATGCTATATTAAGGGACCTCGTGTGTGATGATGGAACTAGATGGGATGTCTAGAAAATTAAAAGCCTCTTTCTACCTTTCAAATCAGAGCATATTCAAAAAATTCCTATCCCTCTAACCAGCCAGTAAGACAAATTTTATTGGAAGTACTCAAAAGATGGAGAGTTCAGAGTTAGAAATGCATACCACCGGTTAATAGAGCACGAAGCCCATCATAACAGCACAGAGTTATCGACAAGCCAAGCAGAGGATATCTGGAAACAACTCTGGAAAATCGAAGTCCATCCTAGAACTCTCAATTTTGTCTAGCGACTCTTGAACGACTCAACTCCGACAAGGATCAATCTTCAAAAGAGAGGAATTCAGGTTCCACCATTATGCCACAGGTGTTGGAGAAAAGAGGAAGACAAAACACACCTGATTTTGGAATGTGATTTTTCCGCGCATTCTGGTTCTGCAATCCTCTAGCGGTGAAGACATCTTCCATCCGTGCCAATTCCTTCTCGGACTAGATCAGATCATCCATCGCTGAGCTCAGCCATGGAAATCAAAGCCTCTTCTGCTATAGCCTGGCAGCCCTTTGAAAATCCCAAAATGAAGTAGTTTTCAAAGATAAGTGGAGAACCCCTCAAGAGGTAGTAGAAGGGATGTCAAAAGCCAATGAAGATTTTTAGAAATTTTGTTTAGACCAGAACCCAGAGTTTAATTTCACTCACCAACCACCCCCTGGGGCTTTAGGTGCTGAGAAGTGGGAATGCCCACCACCTAACCTGTGGAAAATTAATGTCGATGCAGGTAAAGGAGGACAATGATCAATTATGATAGGGGCAGTTATTCGAGATTGGTGTGGAAGGATTGTTGTAGCGGCCACGTGGAACATGGAATTGTCACTCCTACCCTTTGAAGTTGAAGCATATATGTGTGTGCAATGAGTCTTAAACTAGCCCATGAATGTTGTCTTTTTGAAGTAATCCTAGAAAATGATAATATTCAAGTAATCAATGCTCTAAAGAACAGGAAACATGGCAGAAATTATTTTGGTAGCTTTATTACTGATTGTTTCCATTATTCTAGCCTTTTTAGATCAATTTCATTTTCTCATGTCAAGAGATTTGGTAACATAGTAGCACATGAATTGACTCAATTAGCTCTTACCTATCCAAACTCAGTGTGAATGGAAGAAGCACCTCTCCATATCTATAATTTGGCCTTATTTGACATTATGGGTTCTATTGATGAATGATAGCTACCAACTTTACCTGGCAAAATTTTTTTTTCTTCTTCCAATTTTGTCTTTGTCTTTATTAATAACGAGTAATATATTAACAAGTACTACAATTTTATTCTTTGTTCTACATAGTTCTTAATCATGTAAAAGAAATTAACTGTCTTGGTTAATTGTCATTGTTATTGTTATTTGGTGATGTTGTTTGTAATTATTGATAGAGTATGAAGAAAAAATATTTGCTCTATAAAAAAAAATAAATTTTTCATAATAAATATGGTTTTGATAACCGAAAAAAATAAAAGTGTCTAGTTTAACTAGATGAACTAGAATTGGTCACTAGACTAATTCGATTCAAACTAAAAAGCTATTGTTAGTGAATGTTAAAAAAGAGAAAAATAAGTAAAAAAATGACAAGTCGGTCAAATTAGATTGTCTTTTTAGCAATTAACAAATTTAAAATAATTAAACACTGAAAAATTATTTTTTTAAAAAATATATATTATACATAAAAATATTATTTTATTATATTTAGTTAAACCTTAATTGAACCTATAAATATTTGAACCTTTAGCTTAATTAGTTCGATTTTTAGAAATTTGATTATAGGCTATCAATCAAGTAGAATGCGAATTTAATGATCTTTTATATAATTGAAGTAAGAAAGATAAAAAATCACACTAATAAAAGAAGTAACCATGCAAGCACTGACAAGTTATGGCTCATGGGAGTAATCTAATTTAGTAAAGGGGTTGGGTTCGAATAAGACAAAAGAGCTTTGTTGCGGTTGCCATTTTTTTACTCGAGTAGGTGTCGTCATATTCTGATATTCCACAATTCTACTATTTTTTTTGACAGAAGAAAACATATCATTTAAAAAAAAGCCAAACGGCACTTACAAATAATAGAGATAAATTAGATCTAAAATTAGAGAAGATGATTAGATAAATTCTATGCTGAACTATAAGCTGAAAGTAAGCCCAACGTTCGATTACAAAGAATCTTAACCAATAGAAACATAGACAGATCTGAATCTCTATGATTTCTAAATCAACACTAAAAGTGATGCAACATGTTGAAAAATCTGTTCTTCTCCTCTGCTTAAAGTCGAATCCTCCTCTAGTCTAAAGATATTTCCATGAACAATAAGTGAACTTCAGTGTATACTCCAAGATCTGATAGATATGTACCAACGTACCTACACTACCCATAAAAGGAAGACAGTAAACCACCACAAAAGAAGAGCAAATACACCACATAGGAATATTAAAAAACAGAAATTAAAATAAAATAAAAGATAAACAAAAAGGTATAGGGGAAGAAGCAAAGGAGGTAAAGAAAGGATAAAAGGATTGGGGGGAGGGGGAAAAGAAAGTAAGAAGAGAAACAGAATTAAACAAAGAAAACTGAAAGAAACCAAAAGAAGAAAAAAGAGAGAAAATAGAGTAAGAAGAAGGAGAAGGGAGAGGGAAAGGGGGGAGGGAGCCACCACCTTACCAAGATAGCGGTGGCGGTGGCAGCCTCCCTCTTAAACGCCACAAGGATAAAAAGACTTCAACCCTAGCAGAGAGAGCTATATTCAACTACACAAGGGACATACCACATTTCTACTATGGAAGGCCTTACACAAATAAGTTTCTAAAGACGTGTGTTGGATTGGCATTTAATTGTCCATGTAGAAGGTGCATCCTAGTCAGCATAACAAAGGAAACATGAAGAACAACTGTGACAAAATAGTGACACTTAAGTATATAGTTTGAAAATGATGGTATTTTGGTAATAAATTTTTAAAATAGTGGTATATTTGGAAAAAAATAGCTTTTTGAGATGCTTATATTTTTAATTGTGCTTGAAAAATAAAAAAATCATGCGCTTATGTTTATATCTTTTAAAATTTGGACAGTGCTACGGTACTGAAAATCTTTTTTTCTGTACGTGATGAAAATACATAGTTAAAATTACTTTTATACACGTGGTTTATATATTGAGTACAGTGAAAATAATTACTGAATTGAAGACAGAAGCATGATGAATTTGTCACTTCAGGTGTTATAATTAGCAGAAATTAATGCTAATGTTAACAGTGTAATTTATAGGCCATTTTTAATGAGTCTAAAAGTTTTATACAAAGTGATTATGGGTCTCTTTTTTTCTTTTAAATTCAAAAATAGAAATGTTATGGGTAATTTTTTTAATCCAAAAAAGAGGATTATGGATAGCAAAAAATAAAGAAAAAGAAAATCTATTGCTGAAAAATAAAACAAAAAACACTTGTTCTTGTCCCAAAAAATACCATGATGATGAGCATAACAGGGATGACACGAGCTGAAAAAAAGTGGCAATTATAAGAAGAGTAACACTAGCAATACCAATAATAATAATAATAATAATAATAATAATAATAATAATTAGATAATTATGTTTAAGATTTAATAAACATCACAAATTGTTCGACTTTTTGATTTAGGATTTAGAGTGTATTTTGAATGTGATAATTTTTGTGGAAGAACAAATTTTTGTTAGATGATTTTAGAAAAAAAATAAATGAATATTGTTAGGCAGAGATATATCTATATGTACTAATTTATGGAGACAAGTATTTCTATTATAATTTAAATTTTTTTTAGTAGTATATGATAATAATATTTATTTATTTCATTAAATTATTGAATTTGATCCCATAATAATTTGTTATTCAACTTTTAATATTTAATAGTCAATTTAAGAATTTTATATTAGATGTCTATTAGAATGGTCAATTCTCAGTTTAAATGAATTGGTGTTGTTTGTTAGAAATTAATTCAAAAGTTATTATTTATCTTCTTTTGAAATTAGCTTGAGCTTTTTCGGTAGCAACTGTATTAATTTAAAGAATTTTTTAATTATAAATATTAGTAAGAGTTGGCTTCTAATTACATGAGAAGTATATTTCTAAATAATTATTTACTAATATACATAGAAAGAGAGATATTTTGATTGAATTGTTAAAAAAAATTACTCAATTTTTTTAAAATATGAAACCTAAAAAATAAAATTCTAAAACATGTTATTATTTAAATCTTAAATAAAAAATTTGTTCGTCCACAAAAATTATCACACTCAAAACACACTCTAAATCCTAAATAAAAAAATCGAACTTTTATTTTTTAGCATTTTTTTTTGTGATATCCATAATCTTCTTTCTTGGATTAAAAAAACTATCCATAACACTTCTATTTTTGAATTTAAAAGTAAAAAAGAGACCCATAAATACTTTGTATAAAATTTTTAGGCCCATAAAAAATGGCCTACAAATTACACCGTTAATATTAGCATTAACTTCTACTAATTATAACACCTAAAGTGACAAGCTTATCTTGCTTCTGTCTTCGATTTAGTAATTATTTTCACTGCACTCAGCATATAAACCACGTGTATAGAAGCAATTTTAGCCACGTATTTTCATCACGTACAGAAAAAAAGGCCTTCAGCACTATAGCACTATTTTTGAAATATTTTCGACAGCGCTTAAAAAAGTATTAATTTATATTTATTAAAATTAAGGGATTTTATTGAAATAAAATAAAAAAATTTATTATTTTCTAAAACTCTATTTTTTAATTTTAATGTTTAAAATATATTTTTTTTGGATTTAGGTACGACGAACTCTATATTTTGTATAGAGTTTGCCGCACCATCCGGAGAACTCTATAAAAATTAGAGAGTTCTCCTAACCTTCGGTGAACTCCACTTCAATTTTTTCCAAAACACACAAAACTCAAATTTTTTAAGTCATTATCATCGTATGCAAGATTACATAGAAGTACACAAAATACATAGATAACAAGTATGGCTTCTTCAACGTTGCTGGCGGCAATGGAAACCATTTTCATAGTCCCCAGAAATACATAGATACACGAGAATAAACCATACTTAACAAGAATTTATTTCCATTATAAATGAAAAAAAAAAAACATTATTTTCCAATAAAAATATGACTTATTCCTGTGTACTCTGGAGACAATGATAATGGTTGGCATTGTCCATGGTGAAGCTTAAAAATTTGAGTTGGCCATTTTTTTTTTAAATTTAAAGTGGAGTTCGCCTTAGAAATTTGGCACATGCTTGCATTTCCTAATTTCTTATGCCAAAGCCATTTTTAGATTCAAGAGAGGTAAAACAAGTTACTTTTTGATCCTTTAAATCCTCTAGAGTTAATCCATACACATTATTGCATCTTTTTGCTTCAAACAAAATATCACCGAATTTTTAACAAATAACCAAGCAATTCAATTTTCTAAAAATAACCAAATATCCAAGATCACACAATTGGCTAATGCTTAGTAGATTGTGCTTCAATCCATCAACAAGCAAAACATCATTAATAAAAGAACAGAAGTTCTTACCCACTTTACCTATAGCCACTATTTTTTCCTTTCCATTGTCACCGAAAATAGCAAATCCCCCATCAAACTCATCAAGCTTGATGAAGAATGTTGACTTTTCGGTCATATGCCTAGAGCACCCACTATTCATGTACCACATGTTGTCCTTTTTTTTGGATGCTAGGCAAACCTACAAAAATATTTAAGTGACCTTGGGTATCCAAATCTTTTTGGATCCTTTAATGTCAAACCATCTTCTTTGTCCCAAGCCATTATAGTTACAAACAATCTTGTAAACTTTGTTACCAACCATTCTTTCACTTATGGAACATTGAATGGGAAAGTGACCATTCTGATTATATAATCTACAAAATCTTTTAGCTTGCTGTTTTTTTGAGTTAGTTGGGTTTTGAAATCTGATGTCATCTGAAGTGGAAGCCATATTAGTAAATGGAGAATTTTCAAAAACAGCTTTTGAATTTTTGTAAAAATTCAAACCAGCTTTATCAAAAAGAGGTTTTTTACTAGCCAAGAGTTTATTCAAATTTTCAGAATTTTGAGCAAAGTTAGCTAGGTGGTGCACGAATTTGTAATCCGCACAACTAACCAGCAAGTGCACTGGGTCGTCCAAGTAATACCTTACGTGAGTAAGGGTCGAATCCCACGGAGATTGTTGGATTGAAGCAAGCTATGTTTATTTTATTTGTCTTAGTCAGGATACCAATAGGATTCTTTAGCCTCGTATTTTAATAAAGAAAAGGGCATAAAATAAATAGTTATTATTTTAATAATGGAGAATAAAAGCGTTACTTGTTGTGCAGTAATGAGAAATATGTTGGAGTTTCTCATGAATGCTGCCATCAATCCGGCTTATACCACGAAGATTCTGATTAAGGAATCTAAGAGATACTCATTCAATCTGATGTAGAACGGAGGTGGTTGTCAGGCACACGTTCATGGATTGAGGAAGGTGATGAGTGTCACGGATCATCACCTTCTCCATAATTAAGCGCGAATGAACATTTTAGATAAGAACAAGCGTGTTTGAATGGAAAATAAAGGAATTGTATTAATTCATCGAGACGCTGCAGAGCTCCTCACCCCCAACAATGGAGTTTAGAGACTCATGCCGTCAAAAAGTAGGTAATTCAGATCTGAAAATGTCATGAGGTACAAGATAAGTCTCTAAAAGTTGTTTAAATAGTAAACTAGTAACCTAAGTTTACAAAATATGAGTAAACTAAGATAATTGGTGCA
>NC_029781.3:73365289-73365931 GCF_000817695.3 Arachis duranensis
CGCGCAAAGTATGGACTATTATATATTGCTGGGAAGCCCTGGATGTCTACTTTCCAACGCCGTTGAGAGCGCGCCAATTGGATTTTTGTAGCTCCAAAAATTCCATTTCGAGTGCAGGGAGGTCAGGATCGAACAGCATCAGCAATCCTTTTTCAGCCTAACTCAGATTTTTGCTCAGCTCCCTCAATTTCAGCCAGAAAATACCTGAAATCACAGAAAAACACACAAACTCATAGTAAAGTCCAGAAATATGATTTTTGCCTAAAAACTAATAATATTCTACTAAAAATTAATTAAAACATACTAAAATCTACATGAAATTACCCCCAAAAAGCGTATAAAATATCCGCTCCTCACAACACCGAACTTAAACTGTTGCTTGTCCTCAAGCAACTAGATAAATAAAATATGTTTTAACAGAAATTAAGAAGTAATAATATTTTAGAGTTTTAAATGAAGCTCAAATTCTTATTAGATGAGCGGGGCTTGTAGCTTTTTGTTTCTGAACAGTTTTGACATCTCCCTTTATCCTTTGAAATTCAGAATGATTGGCATCCATAGGAACTCCGAATTCAGATAGTATTATTGATTCTCCTAGTGTAGTATGTTGATTCTTGAACACAGTTACTTTATGAGTCTTGG
>NC_029781.3:73374487-73389281 GCF_000817695.3 Arachis duranensis
AGCCTAACTCAGATTTTTGCTCAGCTCCCTCAATTTCAGCCAGAAAATACCTGAAATCACAGAAAAACACACAAACTCATAGTAAAGTCCAGAAATATGATTTTTGCCTAAAAACTAATAATATTCTACTAAAAATTAATTAAAACATACTAAAATCTACATGAAATTACCCCCAAAAAGCGTATAAAATATCCGCTCATCACTAGGTCCTCTTTTAGTTTTGGGTAAAGTATACTTTTTGTCCCTAAAGTTTGGCGAAAGTTTTAAAAATATCCTAAGTTTTATTTTGTTTCAATTTTGTCCCAAAAATTTTCGATTTATATCAAATATACCCCTACCCCTACCGGCTAAATTTTTAAAAAAATTAAGACCAATCTAACAACAATAATGCATGAAAATTATGCTTGATTTTCTTGTGTTGAGGGTTGTTCTTATAAAATTGTTGTTGAATTGGTCTTAAATTTTTTGAAAAATTAGCCATTTGGGGTATATTTGATGCAAATTGAAAACTTTTAGGACAAAATTGAAACAAAATAAAACTTCGGGGTATTTATAAAACTTTTATCAAACTTTAGGGACAAAAAGTATACTTTACCCTTTAGTCTTTTTACCTCTTTGTGCAACCTCTCATTTTCCTCAAAATAGGTTAGATTTACAATCACAGAATGATGGTATTCACAGCTCTTAAATTCAGCCTTTAACCGCTTGTTTTCTTCAACAAGATCAATAATAGCTTCAGCTTCCCTTAATTTATCTTTGAGAAAACTATTTTCTACTTTTAGAAGGATAACTTGAGATTCAAGTTCATAGTTTTCATTTAAGAAGCATCTTATTTTTTCATTGAGATGATCTATCATGAGATGAAGGTCTTTAGTTGAGGGTTTGGGAAATATTACCTCATTGACTATGTCATCCATCAGACATGGTCGATACTTGGATTCTGTTTCATCCTCTTCATCCAAATCATTCTCCAAGTCTTCCCATGAAGTCATGAGTCCTTTTTTTCTTTTTTCTTTTTTCGCTTTGTCCTCCTTCTTCAGTTTTGGACAGTCAAACTTGAAGTGTCCAGATTATTTACAGTTGTAGCAGATCACCTTGCTTAGATCCCTCTTTGGTTTTCTTGAACTGTCTCCTTTGTTTTTTTCCTTTAGCTTCATCATCTTCCTAAATTTCTTAGCAAATAAAATAAAGTCATCGTCAGATAAATTATCATTGGATTCATCATCCAGAGATTCAGTGACTGATTTAAGAGCAACTCCTTTCTTTTTTGTATCTTTTTTTAAATAAGTATTTCAAAAGCAAGTAAGTCTCCTGTCAGATCATCATAGGTCATTTCATCAATGCCACTACTCTCAGCTATTACAATAGCCTTAGTTTCCCACTCTTTAGTGAGACATCTCAATATTTTTCTCACAAGCACAAATTTTGAATGTTTGATTTATATAGCATCCAAGCCAGTGATGATAACGTTGAACCTTTCAAACATTTCATCAATTGTTTCTCCTTCCTTCATTGTGAATATTTCATATTCCCTGTTCATCATGTCTATTCTGGATCTCTTGACTTGGGTTGTGCCTTTATGTGTAACTTGGAGCTTGTCCCAGATATCTTTTGCTGTTGTGCATCTTGATACCCATCGGTATTCCTCAAAGCTGACAGCACAGTTGAGCAAGTTGACAGTTTTAGCATTGAGCTCTAGTTTCTTTCTATCTTCTTCATTCCAATCGGCCTCAGCCTTGGGGATAACCACTCCATCAGCTCTTGTGGTGGTTGTAAATTGTAGACCTTTCAGGATTATCTTCCAAAGCCTATAATCTACAGACTGAAAAAAAGATCTTCATTCTTTCTTTCTAACAGCTATAGTTCTTCCCGTTGAAGAATGGAGGTCTGTTGCTTGACTGCCCTTCTGTCAGAGTATAGGCCACCAGATTTAAACCACTGTTGACTGCCATCAGAATCTTTTCTCCAAGCTGCAAAGTTTGATCTCTTTGAGACCAAGCTCTGATAAGAATTGATGGTAATCAGTGGCTAAGAGAAGGGGGGTTGAATCTTAGTCCCTTTTTGCTGAATGTTGATTTCTGATTTTCAAGGAACTTCAGGAGATATTTCTGCTTTTTGTCTCGTGTTGAGTTGAGAGACACTTTTATTTTGTCTCGTACTGAATTGAGAGATATTTTTGTCTCCTGATAAACAGAAACAGAGAAATGAGTAGGGAAGAAGAATTAACACCAGATATATTCTGGTTCAGCCACTAGGTGCAATGTGGCCTACATCCAGTCTCCATCACAACAATTATGAAATTTCACTATGTTATCACAACATTATAAACATCAATTTCTCCCTAGGAACTACCCATTCCTATTTGGGACAAATCCAGATTCTACACCCAATCTGAATTTGACTAGGACTCAAAACCTAGCTTTCAACCGCAAAGTGCTAACCCAACTTGTAAGGAAATCCCCACAGGATCATGACACACAACAGATAGATATACAAAGAAACTCTGAGACATCTATGGCTTTTTCTCTAATATTTCTTACTACCTTTTACCTCTCACTGACTTTTTCTTACATACCTCGCCATGTTTGCTTTTTACCATGAGACTCAGACAGATAATACTAAGAAAAAGAAACTAAATGAACACCATAGAAGAACTCAAGAAGCTTGGGTAGCTATGAGAACTCTGTGCTTTTTCACTTTCTCTCTTTGATCTCAACCCTTGGCCATTCACCCTTAATATAGAAGGGTAAGCTTTCAAAGTTAAAACCCTAAGCCAGCACCTTCTTCTCCTACCAAAGAGTAGCAGCGGCTACCACAGAGAGAGATGAGAGAACCGAGGCTGATGCATGCAAGCTTACATCATCTTTCTCAACCTTTTTCTTCAAGCTTCTTTAATCTGGACCCTTAATCTTTACTTTGGCCTCATGAATGGATTCGGACCCTTGATGAGCTTCTAACCCAGGACATCTTCTTACCTTCCATTTTTGCTTTTTCCTACGTGTAGCACAACGGCTATCTTTCTTCTTTGGTGAACGAAAATAGAACTAAACTTTTTCATCTTAGATTTGCTTCTTCACCAAGGCAGATTACTTCTTTTCTTGGCATCAAAATCTTGAAGCCATCTTCCAAAATCTTTTCTTCTGTAGCAAAGATCCTCCTTAGCCTTTCTTCTTCATAGCCTTTTCTTTAGAGGCTTCACTTTTTGATGGGTGAAAAAATTCTGGTTAAGAAATTTTTAATAAAAGCAACATTGCGAGTACATTCTTAACTGACAAAAGTCCTACTATCAATTTAAAAGTGTGTCATAATTAAAATTAAATAACTGGAAGTAGAATTTCCAGGTCATTTGCCAAAGACTTGACACAAGGTGCAATTTATTGGTCAGGAATTTTCTGAGAAATTTTAGAATTGGAAACGAAAAAATAAATGGTTCTCAATTAAAGCTGTAAATAATGACAAGAGGTATTAGATATTTGAAATAAAAGGCCTTGGCTAAGAGAAGATTAATTGGAGTTTCTTTCCTTGTTGACTTTCCCAAGTATAATAGTAAAAGGATGTTGCTTCCACTTAGTTATCCTCTAACTAATAAAGGAAATTCAAGTAGGTGAAACTAATTCTGATTCACAAGTCCTAATCACTTCCTAGGGAAGGATTAGAGTTAGTGAAAGTTGAATTAGCTAGCAATGTCTAATCACAAATTAATACTTGAGTATTCCAACTCAAGGGTTTCCAATTAATCAACTCCAAAGCCAAGTTGGGAGCTCTACTTTATTGACATGAATGTCATTTTCACAAACATGTAAAGGGAGTAGAAAGAAGACATAGTAATTAAAATTAAATCTATAAAAGCGAATTTGGAGCTAATAATTAATTGAAAGAAATAAAACAAGTAATGGAATTAAATATAAAAATAGTTCATTACATTAATAAATTCAAAATTAACAATATCCAAATATGACCACAAGTAATTAAATAGAAAACAAAAGAGTAGTGTGATAGAAAATCAAACTATAACGATGAAGACTCAAATCAAAGGTAATAGCAGTTCTCTCAATATCCAATCCAAAGCAAAACTAGAAAAATACTAAAAACCCTAGGAGAATAAGTGTTTCTCTCTCTAGAATTCAAAAAAACTAAAAACTAAACTAAAGTGAAAAGTAAAGTGAAGTCTCCCATCAGTCTTAGCTGCACCCCTGCCTCTAGTATGCATTTTTGGGCTTGAAACTGGGTCTAAATCAACCCAGAAATCACCTCCAGCGAGTTCTGATAGTACAGCACATGACGCTCTGTCACGCATACGCGTCGGCCACGCGTACGCGTTGCTGGTCATTTGCGCTTGTCACGCATACATGTCGGTCACGTGTATGCGTCGATGTGAATTGCGCCAATGTGCGCGCACGCGTCAGCCATGTGTGCGCGTCGCTGCTCGTTTCCAATCTCTTTTGTTTCTTGTGTTCCTTCCATTTTGATATGCTTCCTCTTAATCCTTTAAGCCATTCATGCCCTATAAACCTGAAAACACTTCACAAACACATCACGACACCGAATGGTAATAAAGAAGAATTAAAAATTAACAAATTAAATGCCTAGGAAGCAAGTTTTCATTCATGGTACAAAATTAGGAAAGAATTGTAAAACCATGCAGTTTGTATGAATAAGTGTATGAAGAATTGATAGAATCCACTCAATTTAGCAAAAGATAAAACATAAAATAGTGGTTTATCAATCTCCCCATACTTAAACATTAGCATGTTCTCATGCTAAGCTCAAGGATACCAAAAGAGTGACAGAAGACAATGGTGAGACCTATGCAATGCAACCTATCTATATGAATGCAACTACATGCTAAGATGTTTCTACCTACTTGGTTAAAAGTAAACAAGTTCTCTAAGACAAACATAAATAAATGCTACTAATTCAAATCACACAACAAGGTACAAGTTAACTTGTAAGAAGGAAGCTCATGAAAGCCGGGAACACAGAATTGAGCATCGAACCCTCACTGAAAGTGTATACACTCTAATCACTCTAGTGTTTGAGGGCCGAGTCTCTCGGTTCTTTACTAACCTTGCTCTCTAAGGCTTGCTTTTCTTCTACCAATCAACACAATTTAATACACCAATACACATATCAAGAGGTCTTTTCAAGGGTTGTAATGGGATTAGGGCTAAGGTAATAATGTATTTGGTTAAGTGGACTAAAATCCAAATCCTTGATCAACCTAAACTTCTCACCTAACCTAAGACATTCCAAGTCATTACAATGCAAAACCTAGCCATCCATTAACTATTTTTCCACAAGTTCATGCACCTTGATATCTTATAAGTACAAGTCATATGCATTAGTTCACTTATTTGCATTGGGGCATTTTGTCCCCTTTTTATTTATTTGCTCTTTTTTTTTCTTTTTCTTATTTCTCATTATTTTTTTCTTTTTTTTCAGTGAATTAATGCATATGATTTATGTTGCATGAACAAGTGCTCAAATTATTTTCATATTTTCATATAAGCATATAAAGTACCCAATCTCCTAAACATGTATTCCCCCAATTCAATTTTCCCACACTTAATTCATGTACACCTCACTAGTCTAAGCTAATCAAGGATTCAGATTAGGGACAATTATTGTTTTACACCTAGATATAATGATGTGCTATAATAAAGAACAAAAGGGGTAATATAGGCTCAATATGGGGTTGCAAGGGTAATGATAGGGTAAGGCCATATGGATATGTGAGCTATAGTGAAACAAGGCCTCAATCATATAAGTGTATGCATACATTAAACCATGGAAATATAGAATCAAGTAAGATATAGATCACAATTTTAGAGAGAACAACACACACCAAAATAAAACATTGGTTGATAAAAGACAACCAATCAAGTAGGCTCAAAATCTCACTGGTTTTGTGCGTTCGAGCTCTAAAATCATGTTCCAAATTAAAAATCTTCAAACATGTTTAACAAAAATTTTGATTTAAATTAGTGAAATGCCATAAAATAGTGTCTTGAAAAAGAAAATATTACTTCAACCAAGTAGCATTAAAATATGCACGAAGTCTAACAAATATGCAATCAAACATGCAAATGCAACCACTAACTACAAAGAAGAATAAAAATTGGTGTTGAAAAGAGAGTAACTAACACACGGAAGTCGGTATCGACCTCCCCACACTTAAAGATTGCACAGTCCTCGGTGCATACAAAGATGTGCAAGTGGACGGGCTGCTACAACTGCGGAGTTCCTTCAAAAGCTTGTGCAGAGTGACTTGTTGTTTGCCCCATTATAAACTTTCCTTTTTCCTCCTTGGTGGTCATCCTGAAAGAAGAGGAAAAGGAAGAAAAGTACCCAAAAAAAAAGAGAAGAAAACAAATAGAGTATGGGTGGGTTAATGCCAAATAATGAGAGTCTCAACTACATGGTAGCTACAACATGCAAGTGAGAAAATAGTAGAAGCAAATGACATATTGATGCGTGAGCATCTTTCCTATCTTTTCCTAGTGAATTTGCATTTAACTTGATGAGTTTAAGTAAGAATTAATTATCTTTTAGCCACTATGGATTCTACTTTGAGTCTTGTGCAATTCTGTTTATTTTAGGTAGCATTTGGCTGGATTTGATGGAAATGAAAGGAATCACAAATCTATCAAGCCTGACCTCTTCGCATTCAATCAATCATAACTTGAGCTACAAAGGTCCAAATGAGGCGGTTCTAGTTGCGTTGGAAAGCTAACATCCGGGGCTTCGCAACGATATATAATTTATCATAGTTTACTTGGCATTTAAGGGCGTGCACGTGCACATCACGTGCACGCGCACATTGGTGAAAAGTCCATCACGTTCACCTAGCGCGTTCGCGCGTCATGCGCGACGTACTACAAACTCAGAATTTGCCCCAGCGATTTCTAGGCTGCTTTTGACCTAGTTTTTAGCCCAGAAAGCACATATCAGAGGCTGCAAAGCGAAGGAATCAAGTGGTCTCCATCCATCAATTGAAGACTTGTTGATTGCTATAATTAATTCTTATTTAAATTTAAATATTATTTGAAATTAGGAAAAAGATATTATTTAGTTTTAAAAATTAGGATTTAAATTTATTAGGATTAGATATAAAAGGATATGCAACATTGAACTTTTCATTTGATTTCCAGACTATCAAAATACATTTTATCAGAATCCTTATTTTCTCTCTGAACCATGAGCAACTAAATATCCATTGTTAAGGTTAGGAGCTCTTTCTATTGTATGGATTGATACTACTATTTTTCTATTTTAATTCATGTTTTGATTTATATTTCAATAATTGTTTTCGTTTTTTTATTTTATGAATTTGAGTGGAACGGAAGTATGACCCATGTTCTAATTGAGTTCTTGTATAACTTGGAAAAACTCTTTACTTGAACAACAGCTTGAAAACATATTATCCTAAATTTCTAATTGTTTGTATTTAACGGGATACATGACTTATAATCCCTTTATTTTTGGATAATTAGGATTCTTGTGGCATATAAACTGGAATTTGATCATGACCCTCTAATTGGAATTAATTGACCAAGGAATTGGCAGTTGATGAATTTTATAGTAGACTAGGAAGGTCTAAGAAATTAGGATCTAGTCACAAATAGTTAGCCATGAATTAAATCTTGCATGATTAAAATAATTAATAAGAAAAGTCAATCAGGAAAGTAGATAACTCTAAAGCCTTAACTGTTTTCTCCCATATTATATTTTCAACTTAATTACTTGCGTGCCTGCCTTCTGATATTTTGAAGTCACTTTTTAAACCTTTTGAACATCTCAAAACCATTTTTTGCTTGCCTAACTAAGTAAATCATTTAACCATTGTTGCTTAGTCCATCAATCTTCATGGGATCGACCCTCACTCACCTGAAGTATTACTTGGTACGACCCGGTGCACTTGCCGGTTAGTTTGTGATTGTTAATTCCGCACCACATATCAATGCTGCAAAAATTGCACAATGGGGAGAGAGAGTGGGTTATGAAAGATAGTGTAAGTGTATATCAATACAAATGGAATACAAGTGTCATAAAAAAATTAGCATTAGTTTATGAATGATAACACCCAACAATAGAAAAGAAGTCACGAAGCACCAAAATAAAGCAAGAAAAATGCAACAGTGGAATAAGAACATTTAACACCAATGAAAAAATAATAAACATAGAAAAGAAAATAAAAACATGTATACAGTTAAAATGCAATGAATGAAAGTATGTAAATGCAATGAGGACAAGAAAATGAGAAAGAAGAGGGAGGAGATGAAAGTAGGAAAGGAGGAGGAAAGAATAAGAAAGGAGAGAGAAAAGTATAAGAATGGAATCTGCAAAGCGACGCGTAAGCGTCGCCCACGCGTACACGTGGGTGTTCAGAAGAAGAGGTGACGTGTAAGCGTCGGTCACGCGTATGCGTGACATTTCGTTGTGCCAGACGCACAATTCCAGCATTATACCAACACAACTCTCTGTTCAATGTATCAAGTTATGCCAAATTTCATATCACGCGTACGCATCGTTGACGCTTACGCGTGGATTGACAAAATTGCAGGTGACGTGCACGCGCCACCCACGCGTATGCGTGGGTTGGCTTGTGCGCAAGGCACCCTTCCTGCACGTTTCCAGCGTAACTTTTTGTAAGTTTGGCGTCCTGTGTGACGCGTGCGCGTGGGTCACGCGCACGCGTGGAACATACTTTTTTTAAGGTAAAGGAAAACATGCAAAACTGAATATTGACACTGATATAAATAAAATAAAGCTAATAAAAAGGGAAGATCATACCATGGTGGGTTGTCTCCCACCTAGCACTTTTGGTTAAAGTCCTTAAGTTGGACATTTGGTGTGCTCCTTGTCATGGTGGCTTGTGCTTGAACTGATCCTTGAATCCCCACCAGTGTTTGTAATTCCAATAGCCTCCGGGATCCCAAACTAGGCGCATAAAGCCTTCAAGCAAATTAAAGCACGTGACAAGGCCTCAAGAGTGTTGATTGTTGGAATGAATTCCTGGGTTCCAAACGTTGCTTTTACATCTGTCTTCTTGTTGATCATCATTTTTCCACTTGGGTGGTGAGAAATCGGAATTCTCACCAAGACATCCAAACAACCTCCTAGACCCATTCAATTGAGACTTATACCAACCATTGCACTTAGACCTTGAACATCCAACTATAACGAACCTAGGATTGTATTGCCAACCATTAACCATCCCCTTTTTTCTCTTAAAACCACAAAGAGCTCTGAGTTGCCCATCCGTCTCAAGCAGACCATATTCAAGTGGGAAGGTAAAGTTCAAGGATAAGGAGTTTACCCACTTGAATATTGTGTTGGATGGCAATGGCTTGGGGAGAGGTATTTTTAGTGGTCTTGCAAGCTCCACTCCCTTGTGCTCTTCCTTGACTACTTCCACCTCTTGGCAAGCTTCTCCACCATTAACCTCTTCTTCAAGTCCAATGGGAGAGGATTCAATTGTAGATAAAAACTCATCAATTATTGAATCCATCTCATGATCAACCGCTTCCAAGTCTTCAACCGTGATATGCCTTGGAGGTTGTACACCCTCCTCAACATCAAATTCAAATGTCTTGGAAGGAGACTCTATGACTTGAGTTTCCCATGGAGGTTCCGCATCTCCTATGTCTTCAACCACTTCCTCTCCTTCAATAATTTTGACTTTCTCCACTTGCTCTAGTACAACATCAAACTCCTCCTTGATGTCTTCCTTCACTAATTCTTCAACTACTTCTTCATCTTTAGGGGTCTCTACTTCCATATTTTGGGCCTCCTTTTGCTTCTCTTGAAGTATAGATGTGTGAACCCGATCCATTAAGTCCCTAAGATGATCTCTTCTCTCTTGTTCCGTGTCAGTAGTATAATTGGGATCATGTTGCTCTTGTATTGATGGATCCACACGGGATATAAGAGCTTGGAGAGTAGAGGTGAGACCGGTAAGAGCAGAGGTAAGTGTGGTTTGAAGCTCTTTTTGCCCTTGGTGAACAACATTAAAGGTATCATTTATGGGAGCTGATGATTGGATTTTTGATGGTATAGAATTTCACAATGGAATCTCGTTGAAAGTATAGCTTCTAAACCAACAAAGAATCCTTTCATACAAGCATTTGGTTGTCACAAGTAACAAACCCCTATAAAATATAAACCGAAGTATTCAAACCTTGGGTCATTCTCCCTAGGAATTGCGGTAAAGTGTTCTTATTATTGGCTATGAGGTATGTTTTGGGGTTTTTGAGGTAAGAGACAAGAAATGTAAATGGCAAAGGAAATAAACTAACAACTAACAAAGCTCTTAGCAAGGTATGAGAACTAGAAGTCCTATCCTCATTATCCTCCTCAATTGTGACAACAATTGTCCATTGCTCCCACTTAGTTAACCTCTAACTATGAAGGAAAGTCAAGTGGATGAATTAACTTGATTCCACAAGTCCTAGCCAAATCATGATGAAAGACTAGCTTTAGTGGCATTCAAGTCAATTAGCAACTTCTAATTATCAATCAACAAAAGAATTAGATAACTCAAGAGTCACTAATTACTCTACCTAGGCCAAGAGGAACAAAATTTAACTCATAGCTAAAAGAAGCATTTCATCAAACACATAAAAGGAAATAAAGGCAAACAACATGAATTGCAATAATTAAAGAGAGATCTAACTACAATAGCAAGAGATCAATAATAGAAAACCAAATCAAACATGAAAAGACATGAAATTCATAAATTGCATTGAAAGGTAAATGGAAATCTACATAAGAATCATAAAGCAAAAGCAAAATTAAAGCAAGAAAATGAGTAGATCTAGATCTAGAGAAGAGAACGAAAACCCTAATCTAATCCTAATTCTAGAGAGAAGTGAGAGCTTCTCTCCCAAGAAACTAACTTTCCCTCCAAAACTAAACTAAACTAAACCTAATGTCATGGAAGGTGTTGACTCCCCCCTTGAATTCAGCCTTAAATAGCCTCAGAAATAAGTTGGATCTGGGCATGGGAAGCCCAGAATTCGCCCCCAACGTTTTGCCTTTAAGTGAGTCACGTGCGAGCATCGACGCGTATGCGTGGGTCACGCGTACGCGTCGCTTGGCATTTTGCTTCCATGCGTACGCGTCATGTATGCGTACGCGTCGCCATGCGATTCCACAATCCACGCGTGCACGTTTGCTGCGCGTGCGCGTCGATCTCAGCATCCCAAATCCTTGTTTCTTCATGAGTTCTCCACTTGCATGCTTTTCTTCTTCATCCCTTTGATCCATTCCTAGCCTTTCCATGCTGAATTCACTAACAAACATATCAAGGCATCTAGTGGAATCAAAGGTGAATCAAAATTAACACATAAAAGGCTTAAAAAGCATGTTTTCACACTTAAGCATAAATTAGGAGACAATCATGAAATCATGCTATTTCCTTGCATAAATGTAGGTAAAAGCTCATAAAATCTCCTAAATTAAGCATAAAATAAATCCTAAAAATGGGGTTCATCAGGAGCTTGGGGTGAATAGGAGGGTTCATTTGTTGTGAGAAAGAGCTCATGATAGGAAGGTGGTTCATCTTGATAAGGATATGGAGATGGTGTATATTGAGGTGGTGGTTCTTAGGGGTAATTGTGTTGGAATTGGGGTGGTTCTATGTATGGTTCGTATGGTGGTTGGTATGGTGGATATGGGCTAGGGTCATATGGAGGTGTTTGGTGGTAAGGGGCTTGTGAGTTTGGTGGTTCAAAATTATGTTGAGGAGGGGGTTCATAGGCGTCTGGTGGTGGTTGTTGATAATCAAAAGGGTGCTCACCATAGCCATTATCTTGGTATGCTTCTTGGAATGGCTCTTGGTCATAGTATGTTAGTGGAGGTTGTTGCCAAGAGGGTTGATCAAATCCTTGTGGCTCCTGCCATCGTTGATTCTCCCATCCTTGATGCATATTCTCATTGTAGCCTCCATCCCCTACAACATAATTGTAACCACACTCGTAGCCAAAGAGGTGAGAATTCATAATAGCAAATAAAAACAAAAACTAATAAAAATAAGTAACTAAGTCCTAAAACTAACAAAAACTAACGAACAAGCAAAAAGCAAATATATACAATAACTAATAATAAGGCACACATTTGCAATTTCCCAGCAATGGCACCAAAAATTGATGGAGAAAAATCGTCGGTAAAGAATTTTCTTAAAATAGTCGCGTTGTAAGTATAGATCTAAACCGACAATTAAACCTCAATCAAATTTAATTTGTTTGTCACTAAAGCAAACCCAATAAAATTAACCGAAGTATTAAACCTCGGGTCGTCTCTCAAGAAATTGTCGGAAAGTGTACTTATAATTGGTTATGAGATTGTATCTTTTTGGGTTTTTAATTATTGAACAAGGAATGTAATGACAAGAAGATAAACTAATAATTAAGAAAAGTCCTAGCAAGGATTGATAATTAGAATTCCTATCCCTATTATCATAGTCACTTGTGATGGTAATTGCCTTTTACTATCACTTAGTTAACCTCTAACAATGAAGGAAAGTCAAGTGAGTAAAGTTAACTTAAGTTCACAAGTCCTAGTCAAAGACCAGCATTAGTGAAGCTCAAGCCAACTAGCAAGTTTCAATCACCAACCAACAAAAGACTTTTGATAACTCAAGAGTCTCTAAATAATCAATCCAAGTTAAGAACATAAAAGTCTAATTTGAAACCCTCCCAAGCATTTTATCAAACACTTGGAAACACAAAAAAAAGCATAGAAAAGCAATAAGAGAATATAAAATCTAAAACCAACAATTGCAAAAGGGAATAATAACAATAAATTGAAGAAAGAAGCAATATATATGAAATACCTCAACTTGGGTTGAAAAGAAATTGAATCTAACATGGAGTTCATAAACCAAATTGGGGAAATAAACAACTCAACAAGAGAAATAAATAAACCAAAGTACTAGAACAATTAAAGTAGAAGAAACCTAAATTGAAGAAAAGTAGAATTCAGAATTTAAGAAGAAATAAACCTAAAAACCTAAAACTTAGAGAGAAGAGAGAGCCTCTTTCTCTAGAGAACTACATCTAAAACCTAAAATTATGTGAATGAGAAGTGAATGATCGATTCCCCCACTCTAATCTGTGTTTTCAGGCTTGGAACTGGGCCAAAAACAGCCCAAAAATCGCCTCCAGTGATTTCTGATACGTCCAGCATGTGGCTCTGTCACGCGTACTCGTCGCTGAACTTTCGCAAGGTCACGCGTACGTGTAATCCATGCGTGCGCGTCACCTAACTGCATAGCAACTATGGCAACTTTTATATCATTTTGAAGCCCCGGATGTTAGCTTTCCAACGCAACTAGAACCGCCTCATTCGGACCTCTGTAGCTCAAGTTATGGTTGATTTAGTACGAAGAGGTCAGGGTTGACAGCTTAGCAATTCCTTCAATTTCTTGTATTTCTTCTACTTTTGCATGCTTCCTTTCCATCCTCTAAGCCATTCCTACCCTATAAACCCTGAAAACACTTAACAAACATATCATGGAATTGAATGGTAATAAGAGAGGATTAAAATTAGCAAATTTAGGGCCAAAGAAGCATGTTTTCAATCATAGCACAATATTAGGAAGGAAAATGTAAAACATGCAAATTCAATGAATAAGTGTGAGAATAATGGATAAAATCCACTAAATTAAGCACAAGATAAACCGTAAAATAGCGGTTTATCAGGATCACGTGCGAGCACCGACGCGTACACGTCACTTGGAATTTTTGCTATCCACGCGTACGCGTCATGTATGTGTACGCGTCGCCGTGCGACTTCACTTCCATGCTCACGCGCTCCTGTGTGTGCGTGTTGATCTCAGCATGCCAAATCCTTGAATTTTCATGATTTCTCCTTTTTGTATGCTTTTCTCTTCACTCCTTTGATCCATTCCTAGCCTTTTTCATCATGAAATCACTAACAAACACATCAAGGCATCTAGTGGAATCAAAGGTGAATCAAAATTAACAATTTAAGGGCCTAAAAAGCATATTTTTACACTCAAGCACAATTTAGGAGGAAATTATGAAACCATGCTATTTCCTTGAATAAATGTGGGAAAAGTGGATAAAATCCACCTAAATTAAGCACAAAATGTACCACAAGATAGTGGTGCATCACAAGTCTAGCACACCAATCCTTCCGATGAGACTTCACGATCTTCTCTAATATGCGCTTGATCTCCCTATTGGACACCTCGGCTTGTCCATTGGTCTGGGGATGGTAAGCCGTCGCCACTGTGTGAATGATTCCTTATTTCTTTAGCAGACCTGTCATTCTCCTGTTACAAAAGTGAGAGCCTTGATCACTCACGATTGCTCGTGGTGATCTAAAGCGACAAATAATATTATTCCTAATAAAAGAAATAACAACGTTAGCATCATCAATATGGGTAGGAATTGCTTTCACCTAAAAGGACTGCAGATGCTGTTGGATTCTGACCTCCCTGCACTCGAAGCGGATTTTCTGGAGCTACAGAAGCCCAATTGGCGCGCTCTCAACGGCGTTGGAAAGTAGACATCCTGGGCTTTCCAGCAATATATGATAGTCCATACTTTGCCCAAGATTTGATGGCCCAACCGGCGTGGCAAATCACCCTCAGAAATTCCAGCGTTAAACGCCGGAACTGGCATAAAACTTGGAGTTAAACGCCCAAACTGGCATGAGAACTGGCGTTTAACTCCAGAAAATGTCTCTACACATAAAAGCTTCAATGCTCAGCCCAAGCACACACCAAGTGGACCCAGAAGTGGATTTTTACGTCATTTACTCATTT
>NC_029781.3:73390059-73390617 GCF_000817695.3 Arachis duranensis
TAAGTTTGGTGTCAATTGCATGCTTTTGTTTTTCTTTTGATTTTCGATTTTTGCATGTTTTTAGTCCCTTTTTGATTTACAAAAATTCTAAGTTTGGTGTCCTCTTTGTGTTTTTCCCTTAAAAATTTTCGAAAACTGTGTGTTGATTTTCTAAAAATTTTAAGTTTGGTGTCTTTTTGTGTTTTTCTCTTTCCTCTTTTCAAAATCAAATCTTTTTCATAAAAATTTTTCAATCATAACTTTTTAATTGCTGTTTTCAAAATCTTTTTGATTAACTCATTGATTCAGTTTTCAATTTGCTTTGATCTTATTTTCTTTTTAATTTTCAAATTTTTATTTTAATTTTATCTTGTTTTATTCTATTTTTTTTTCGTAAATTCAAAAAAAAAACAAAATTTATCTCTTTGCAATCATTATCATTTCCCTTTTGTCCATTATGGACTTAAATGGGATTAATCAGTCCAAAAGGACTCTGGGGTCATATGCTAACCCCATTACAGCTGCATATGGGAGTAGCATCTGTACACCTCCCATCAAAGCAAGCAGCTTTGAGCTAAA
>NC_029781.3:73390699-73391800 GCF_000817695.3 Arachis duranensis
TATTCCGGTCTTCCACAGGAAGAACCTGCTGAGTTTCTGGCACAGTTTTTGCAAATTGCTGACACAGTACATGATAAAGAGGTAGATCAGGATGTCTACAGACTATTACTGTTTCCATTTGCTGTAAAAGATCAAGCTAAAAGGTGGTTGAATACCCAACCTACAGCAAGCATAAAGACATGGAAACAGTTATCAGACAAATTCCTGAATCATTTTTACCCTCCTAAGAGGATGACACAGCTAAGGCTGGACATCCAAGGCTTTAAACAAGAGGATAATGAATCCCTTTATAATGCCTGGGAGAGGTATAGAGGTATGCTAAGGAAATGTCCCTCTGAAATATTTTCAGAATGGGTACAGTTAGACATTTTCTACTATGGGCTTACAGAAAAAGCTCAGATGTCTTTAGACCACTCAGCTGGTGGATCTATACATATGAGGAAGACGATTGAAGAAGCTCAAGAGCTTATAGACACTGTTGCTAGAAACCAATATTTGTATTCTAGCAATGAGTTCTCTCCAAAAGAGGAAGTCATGGCAGTAGTCACTGACCCTAGTCCTCAAGAACAGATAATTGAGCTTAATCAACAATTGCTCCTGAAGACAGAACAGTTAGCAGACTTTAAAGAGATGCTCTATGAAACTAAAGTTGCTAACAAGAGCATAGAACTGCAGTTGAATCAAGCAAAACAGCAATTATCTAAACAGATAACAGAAGAATGTCAAGCAGTTCAATTGAGGAGTGGGAAGACCCTGAATAACACTGCTCAAAAGAGTAAAAAGCCAAACAAGGAACAATTGACAGAGGACAACCAAACCACTGTGCAAAATCCCTCTGAGGACAGTAAGAGCCCAGAGAGGAATGTCATTGGCGTTCAAACGCCAGAAAGGGAAGGAAAGTTGGCGTTAAACGCCCATTCCTTGCCCAGTTCTGGCATTCAAATGCCAGAAAAGGGGGGAAAAGTTGGCGTTAAACGCCCAAATTCCTCCCAATCCTGGCGTTCAAACGCCTAGGGAGAATCAGACACCTGAGAGTGCTGACAGTAATCCCTCTAACAAGGCTTCTTCAACCACTTCTGTAAGGAATAAACCTGCAGCATC
>NC_029781.3:73395824-73396320 GCF_000817695.3 Arachis duranensis
TCTCTCATTATTCACTTTCAAATTTTCAAAAATCTAAAATCATTCTTCAAATCTCTCAAATCATTCCCAAATTTTGTTCAAAATCTCACCCTTCTCTCGATTTCTTTCCATATCTTCTCAAATCTCTTTTCAAATTTCTTTTTTTTCGAAAACTCCCCTCCCCACCTTATAAATACACGTTTGGCTCCCTCTTCCCACCACACCATTCGAATTTCCTCTTCCTCTCTCTCTCTTCTTTCTCTCCTTTTGCTTGAGGACAAGCAAACCTCTAAGTTTGGTGTGCTTTTCCGGGATCACTAAGCCAAGATTCATCAAGATCATGGCTCCTAAGGGAAAACAAACCAACTCAAGAGGAAAGAAAGAGACTATTCCAAAGAATCTTTGGAATCAAGAGAAGTTCTTAACCAAAGAACATGAAGACCATTATCACAAAATAATGGGTCTGAGGTCAGTGATCCCAGAAGTTAAATTTGATCTGAAAGAAGATGAATATTCG
>NC_029781.3:73396967-73398322 GCF_000817695.3 Arachis duranensis
TGGCTAGACTTTATTGGGCGTTCCATATTGCCCATTAGCAACCGTTCTGAGGTCACCATCAAGAGGGCAGTGATGATTCATTGCATTATGCTTGGAAAAGAAGTGGAGGTCCATCATGTGATTGCTTGTGAGATCTATACAATTGCAAATAAGAATTCCACTGTAACCAAATTGGCTTATCCAAGCCTAATCTCCTTGCTCTGTAAAGAGGCTGGGGTGAAAATGGAAGCAGATGAATTCATACCTATTGAACATCCAATCACCAAGAAGTCAATGGAAGGACAAGGGGCGTGAACTCCAAGAAACGCCAAAAGCTCTCATCTCAAGTTGAGGGAGCATCCACTTCTCAATATCAAGGTTGTTGAGTCCTAACTCTGTGAAAACCTCTATCATTAGGAGCCTATGTTTGCGTTTTTTTTCCTTTGTTTTGTTTGCTTTTATTTTTCGTTTTTTTTGTCTCATCTTATATTTATTATTGAGTCTTGTTCTTAATTCATAATTAATAAAATTGAAATTTTATGCCTTAAAGATATGAATGTCCTATGAATCCATCACCTCTCTTAAATGAAAAATGCTTTAATCACAAAAGAACAAGAAGTACAGGATTTCGAAATTTATCATTGAAACTAGTTGAATTAGTTTGATGTGGTGACAATACTTTTTGCTTTCTGAATGAATGCTTGATCAGTGCATATGTCTCTTGAATTTGTTGTTTTGAGAATGTTAAAATTGTTGGCTCTTGAAAGAATGAGGAAAAAGAGAACTGTTATTGAGGATCTAAAAATCATTGGATTGATTCTTGAAGCAAGAAAAAGCAGTGGATACAAAAAAAAAAGAAGAAGTAAAAAAATATTTTCAAAAAAAAAAGAGAGAGAAAAGAAAAAGAAAAAGAAAGAAATAAAGTTGTGATCCAAGGCAACAAGAGTGTGCTTAAGAACCTTGGACACCTCTAATTGGGGACTTTAGCAAAGCTGAGTCACAATCTGAAAAGGTTCACCCAATTATGTGTCTGTGGCATGTATGTATCCGGTGGTAATACTGGAAGACAGAGTGCTTTGGGCCACAGCCAAGACTCATACACTGGCTATGTTCAAGAATCATTGTACTTAACTAGGAGAATCAATAACACTATCTGAGTTCCGAGTTCTTATAGATACCAATCATTCTGAACTTCAAGGGATAGAGTGAGATGCCAAAACTGTTCGGAGGCAAAAAGCTACTAGTCCCGCTCATCTAATTGGAGCTATGTTTCCTTGATATTTTGGAGTCTATAGTATATTCACTTCTTTTTATCCTATTTTGATTTTCAAGTTGCTTGGGGACAAGCAACAATTTAAGTTTGGTGTTGTGATGAG
>NC_029781.3:73399955-73403133 GCF_000817695.3 Arachis duranensis
GTTCTACAAGCAAACAAGGCTTGAATGTTTATCTCTTGGATTTCTTAATCGGAATCTTTGTGGTATAAGCTAGAATTGATGGCGGCATTCAAGAGAATCCGGAAGGTCTAAACCTTGTCTGTGGTATTCTGAGTAGGATTCAAGGATTGAATGACTGTGATGAGTTCAAACTCGCGATTGTGGGGCGTTAGTGACTGATGCAAAAGAATCAGTGGATTCTATTCCAACCTGATTGAGAACCAACAGATGATTAGCCGTGCTGTGACAGAGCACGTTGAACATTTTCACTGAGAGGACGGAACTGTAGCCATTGACAACGGGGATGCCCAACATACAGCTTGCCATGGAAAGGAGTAAGAAGGATTGGATGAAGACAGTAGGAAAGCAGAGAGACAGAAGGGACAAAGCATCTCTATACACTTATCTAAAATTCTCACCAATGAATTACATAAGTATCTCTATCTTTATTTTATGCTTTATTCATAAATCATTCATAACCATTTGAATCTGCCTGACTGAGATTTACAAGATGACCATAGCTTGCTTCATACCAACAATCTCCGTGGGATCGACCCTTACGCGCGTAAGGTTTATTACTTGGACGACCCAGTGCACTTGCTGGTTAGTTGTGCGAAGTTCTGATAAAGAGTTGAGATTGCAAATGAGCGTACCATGTTGATGGCACCATTGATGATCACAATTTTGTGCACCAAGTTTTTGGCGCCGTTGTCGGGGATTGTTCGAGTTTGGACAACTGATGGTTCATCTTGTTGCTCAGATTAGGTAATTTTATTTTATGTTTAAGCCTTTTTACTTTTTATTTTCGAAAAATTTCAAAAAAATTATTTGTTCTTCAGAACTTTTAAAAATGAATTCTAGAGTTTCATGATGATTTGTTGAAGTCTGGCTGGTTGTGAAACCATGTCTAATCTTTTGGACCGAGGTTTCAACTTATCATCACAAGAGCTTGTTGATTTCTATCAATTTTGCTATTGAAAGTAATGATCTGCTAAAGCTTGGCTGGCCATTGGCCATGTCTAGTGTTTTGGACCAGAGCTTTCACTAAAAGCTTGGCTGGCTTGTAAGCCATGTCTAATTCCTGGACCGGAGTTTTAGACTAACACTGCAATGATTCCTGGAATTCTTATTCAAAATTTTGAATCTCTTTATTTTCTTTTCCATATAATTTTCAAAAAAGCACAAAAAAATTATAAAATCTTAAAATCAAAAAAATATTTTATGTTTCTTGTTTGAGTCTAGTGTCTCATTTTAAGTTTGGTGTCAATTGCATGTTTCTGTTCTTCTTGCATTTTTCAAATTCATGCATGTGTCTTCATTGATCTTCAAGTTGTTCTTGATGATTTCATTGCTCTGATCTTTAAATTCTCTTGTTTTGTGTGTTTTGTTGTTTCTCATATGCATTCTCAATTTGTTAATGTCAATAGTATACAAACTTCTAAGTTTGGTATCTTGCATGCATTGTTTATTTGATCTTAGTTTCATTTTGATTATTCCTCATCATTAAAAATTCAAAAAAATTCTTAATTTGTGTCTTTTCAAGTCAATAATACAGAGAATTGAAGATTCAGAACATACAGTAGAGGAATTACACAGAAAAAGCTGGGCGTTCAAAATGCCCAGTGAGGAAGGAAAACTGGCGTTTAACGCCCAAAAGGGTAGTATTTTGGGCGTTAAACGCCAGAATGGATACCATTCTGAGCGTTTAACGCCAAGATGGCACAAGAGGGAAGATTTTGTTTTTAATTCAAATTTTTTTTCAAGTTTCCATAATTTTTCAAAATCAAATCTTTTTCAAATCATATCTTTTCAATCATATACTTTCAAAATCAATTTCTTTCCACTTTTCAAAAATACTTGCTAACAATTAATGATTTGATTCAACATTTCAAGTGTGTTGTCTTTTCTGTTGAGAAAGGTTTAATATTTGAATCATATCTTTTCTTGTTAGCCAACTCATTAATTTTAAAAATCAAATCTTTTTAAATTTTTTTTCAATCATATCTTTTCAATCATATCTCTTTAAAACCATAACTTTTCAATCATATCTTTTTAATCACATCTTTTTCAAAATAGTTTTCAATCATATCTCTTTGATTTCCAATTTCAAAATCTTTTTCAAAATCACTTTATTTCTTTCTCAAATCTTAGTTTTCGAAAATCAATTACCATTTTTTTTCAAAATTTCTTTTAATTAATTCACTTTAATTTTCGAAAATTTCTTCCCCTCTTCTCACATCCTTCTATTTATGGACTAACACTTCTCCTCAATGCAAAATTTGAACTCTATCTTTCTAAGTTCGAATTCTTCTACCTCTTCCTTCTATTGCTCTTTTCCTCTGACACCTCAAGGAATCTCTATACTATGACATAGAGGATTCCATATTTTCTTGTTCTCTTCTCTTTCATATGAGCAGGAGCAAAGATAAAAACATTCTTGTTGAGGCTGACCCTGAACCTGAAAGGACCTTGAAGCAAAAGCTAAGAGAAGCTAAAGCAAAACTCTCTGTAGAGGACCTAACAGAAATCTTCAAACAAGAAGAAGACATGGCAGCCGAAAACAACAACAATACCAACAATGCAAGGAAGGTGCTGGGTGACTTTACTGCACCTACTCCCGACTTCTATGGGAGAAGCATCTCTATCCCTGCCATTGGAGCAAACAACTTTGAGCTTAAGCCTCAATTAGTTTCTCTAATGCAACAGAATTGCAAGTTCCATGGACTTCCATTGGAAGATTCTCATCAGTTTTTAGCTGAGTTCTTGCAAATCTGTGACACTGTCAAGACTAATGGGGTTGACCCTGAGGTCTACAGACTTATGCTATTCCCTTTTGCTGTAAGAGACAGAGCTCGGATATGGTTGGACTCACAATGTAAAGAAAGCCTGAACTCTTGGGAAAAGCTAGTCAATGCCTTCTTGGCAAAGTTCTTTCCATCTCAAAAATTGAGTAAGCTTAGAGTGGAAGTCCAAACCTTCAGACAGAAGGAAAGTGAATCCCTCTATGAAGCTTGGGAAAGATACAAACAATTGATCAGAAAGTGTCCCTCTGACATGCTTTCTGAATGGAGAATCATAGGTATCTTCTATGATGGTCTATCTGAACTGTCCAAGATGTCATTGGACAGCTCTGCTGGAGGATCTCTTCATCTGAAGAAGA
>NC_029781.3:73403618-73406911 GCF_000817695.3 Arachis duranensis
ATATTCTTCCTCTGAAGAGGATGAAGATGTCACTGAAGAGCAAGTTGCTAAATACCTTGGAGCAATCATAAAGCTAAATGACAAGTTATTTGGTAATGAGACTTGGGAGGATGAACCCCCTTTGCTCACCAAAGAACTGGATAACTTGACTAGGCAGAAATTACCTCAAAAGAGACAGGATCCTGGGAAGTTCTCAATACCTTATACAGTAGGCACCATGACCTTCAAGAAGGCTCTGTGTGACCTAGGGTCAAGCATAAACCTCATGCCTCTCTCTGTAATAGAGAAGCTAGGGATCTTTGAAGTGCAAGCTGCAAGAATCTCACTAGAAATGGCAGATAATTCAAGAAAACAAGCTTATGGACTTGTAGAGGATGTTCTAGTAAAGGTTGAAGACCATTACATCCCTGCTGATTTCATAGTCCTAGAGACTGGGAAGTGCATGGATGAATCCATCATCCTTGGCAGACCCTTCCTAGCCACAGCAAAGGCTGTGATTGATGTTGACAGAGGAGAATTGATCATCAAGTGAATGAAGAATCCCTTGTGTTTAAGGCTCAAGGATATCCCTCTGTAACCATGGAGAGAAAGCATGAAGAGCTTCTCTCAAAACAGAGTCAAACAGAGCCCCCACAGTCAAACTCTAAGTTTGGTGTTATGAGGCCACAACCAAATTCTAAGTTTAGTGTTGAACCCCCACATTCAAACACTAAGTTTGGTGTTGGGAGGTTCCAACATTGCTCTGAGTATCTGTGAGGCTCCATGAGAGCCCATTGTCAAGCTACTGACATTAAAGAAGCGCTTGTTGGGAGGCAACCCAATGTTATATTTATCTATTTTCCTTTGTTATTTTATATAGGTTGATGATCATGGGAAGTCACAAAATTAATTGAAAAAACAAAAAACAGCATGAAAAATAGAAAGAAAAACAGCACACCCTGGAGGAAAACTTGCTGGCGTTTAAACGCCAGTAAGGGCAGCAAATGGGCGTTTAACGCCCACTCTGGCACTATTCTGGGCGTTTAACGCCAGAAAGGGGCACCAGACTGGCGTTAAACGCCAGGAAGGAGCAAGAAGCCGGCGTTAAACGCCAGAAATATGCACCAGGCGTTTAATGCCAGAATTGGCAGAAGGAGTATTTTTGCTCGCCACTTGGTGCAGGGATGAATTTTCCTTGACACTTCAGGATCTGTGGACCCCACAGGATCCCCACCTACCCCACCACTCTCTCTCTTCTTCACCCATTCACCAATCACCTCAACACCTCTTTCCAAAAAAAAAACCCCCTCACCTATCAAATCCCACTATTCTCTTCACCACTCACATCCATCCTTCATTAAACCCCACCTACCTCACTATTCAAATTCAAACCACTTTCCCTCCCAAACCCACCCATAATGGCCGAACCATACAACCCCTCTCCACTCCTATATAAACCCATCTTCACTCCTTCATTTTCACACAACCTAAACACTACTTCTCCCCCTTGGCCGAACCACAAAGCAACCTCCATCTCCTCTATTTCTTCTTCTTCTACTCTCTTCTTTCTTCTTTTGCTCGAGGACGAGCAAACCTTCTAAGTTTGGTGTGGTAAAAGCATTGCTTTTTGTTTTTCCATAACCATTTATGGCATCTAAGGCCGGAGAAACCTCCAGAAAGAGGAAAGGGAAGGCAAAAGCTTCCACCTCCGAGTCATGGGAGATGGAGAGATTCATCTCAAGGGTGCATCAAGACCACTTCTATGAAGTTGTGGCCATGAAGAAGGTGATCTCCGAGGTCCCTTTCAAACTCAAAAAGGGTCAACTTTGATCAAAGGTTGGACCAAGTCCTCATGGATATCACTAAGAAGAGGATGGAGCAAACAAGAGATCCCACTCATCATGAAATTCTTGAGATGCCTCAAGGGATGCACTTTCCTCCACAAAACTATTGGGAGCAAATCAACACCTCCCTAGGAGAATTGAGTTCCAACATGGGACAACTAAGGATGGAGCACCAAGAACACTCCATCATCCTCCATGAAATTAGAGAAGATCAAAGAATCATGAGAGAGGAGCAACAAAGACAAGGAAGAGACATTGAGGAGCTCAAGCACTCCATAGGATCTTTAAGAGGAAGAACAAGCCGCCATCACTAAGGTGGACCCATTCTTTAATCTCCTTGTTCTTTATTTTTCTGTCTTTCGAATTTTTATGCTTATGTTTATCTATGTTTGTGTCTTATTACATGATCATTAGTGTCTTAGTGTCTATGCCTTAAAGTTATGAATGTCTGAAAAGAGAGAGAGAGAGAGAGAGAGAGAGAGAGAAAGAAATAATAAAGTCGTGATCCAAGGCAAAAAGAGTGTGCTTAAGAACCCTGGACACCTCTAATTGGGGACTCTAGCAAAGCTGAGTCACAATCTGAAAAGGTTCACCCAGTTATGTGTTTATGGCATGTATGTATCCGGTGGTAATACTGGAAGACAGAGTGCTTTGGGCCACGGCCAAGACTCATAAAGTAGCTGTGTTAAAGTGCTTTGGGCCACGGCCAAGACTCGTAAAGTAGCTGTGTTCAAGAATCATCATACTTAACTAGGAGAGTCAATAACACTATCTGGATTCTGAGTTCCTATAGAAGCCAATCATTCTGAATTTCAAAGGATAGAGTGAGATGCCAAAACTGTTCAGAGGCAAAAAGGTACAAGCCCCGCTCATCTAATTAATACTGATCTTCATAGATGTTTTTGGAATTCATTGCATATTCTCTTCTTTTTATCCTATTTGATTTTCAGTTGCTTGGGGACAAGCAACAATTTAAGTTTGGTGTTGTGATGAGCGGATAATTTATACACTTTTGACATTATTTTTAGTATGTTTTTAGTATGTTTTAGTTAGTTTTTATTATATTTTTATTAGTTTTTATTTAAAATTTACTTTTCTAGACTTTACTATGAGTTTATGTATTTTTTTGTGATTTCAGGTATTTTCTGGCTGAAATTGAGGGACCTGAGCAAAAATCTGATTCAGAGGCTGAAAAGGACTGCAGATGCTGTTGGATTCTGACCTCCCTGCACTCGAAGTGAATTTTCTGGAGCTACAGAAACCCAATTGGTGCGCTCTTAATTGTGTTAGAAATTAGACATCCTGGGCTTTCCAGCAATATATAATAGTTTATACTTTTCCTGAGATTTGATGACCCAAACAGGCATTCCAAGTCAGCTCAAGAATTCTGGCGTAAAACGCCGGAACTGGCACAAGAATGGGAGTTAAATGCCCAAACTGGCACAAAAGCTGGCGTTTAACTCCAAGAAA
>NC_029781.3:73407039-73407554 GCF_000817695.3 Arachis duranensis
TGTAAACCCTAAGCTACTAGTTCTCTACAAATAGGACCTTTTACTATTGCATTTTAATCTTTTGATCACTTTAGATCTGAGGATCATCTTTTGATCATGTTTTTATGATTGAACCCTCTTTGGGAGGCTGGTCTCTCGGCCATGCCTAGACCTTGTTCTTATGTATTTTCAACGGTGGAGTTTCTACACACCATAGATTAAGGTGTGGAGCTCTGCTGTACCTCGAGTATTAATGCAATTACTATTATTCTTCTATTCAATTCAGCTTATTCTTGTTCTAAGATATTCATTTGCACCGAAGAACATGATGAATGTGATGATTATGTGACGCTCATCATCATTTTCACCTATGAACGCGTGCCTGACAACCACTTCCGTTCTACAAGCAAACAAGGCTTGAATGTTTATCTCTTGGATTTCTTAATCGGAATCTTCGTGGTATAAGCTAGAATTAATGGTGGCATTCAAGAGAATCCGGAAGGTCTAAACCTTGTCTGTGGATTCTGAGTAGGATT
>NC_029781.3:73407613-73414918 GCF_000817695.3 Arachis duranensis
CTTCAAACTCCTGAAGGCTGGGCGTTAGTGACAGACGCAAAATAATCACTGGATTCTATTCCAACCTGATTGAGAACCGACAGATGATTAGCCGTGCCGTGACAGGGTGCGTTTAACATTTTCACTGAGAGGACGGGACTGTAGCCATTGACAACAGTGATGGCCCACATACAGCTTGCTATGGAAAGGAGTAAGAAGGATTGGAGGAAGACAGTAGGAAAGCAGAGAGACAGAAGGGACAAAGCATCTCCATACACTTATCTGAAATTCTCACCAATGAATTACATAAGTATCTCTATCTTTATTTTATGCTTTATTCATAAATCATTCATAACCATTTGAATCTGCCTAACTGAGATTTACAAGATGACCATAGCTTGCTTCATACCAACAATCTCCGTGGGATCGACCCTTACTCGCGTAAGGTTTATTACTTGGACGACCCAGTGCACTTGCTGGTTAGTTGTGCGAAGTTGTGATAAAGAGTTGATATTGCAAATGAGCGTACCATGTTGATGGCACGCGGACGCGTGACTCGATATGTGCTAGTGGCGCGAGTGCAGCCTCGCGTTCGCACAACTCTCTGTTTAAATGCATGTTGCCGAAAATCTGGGTGACGCGGTCGCGTGGGGGGCGCAATCGCGTGGATGGCCTATTTTGAAAAATGACGCGGACGCGTGGGGCACGCGTTCGCGTGGTAGGGCTTGTGCTTCTAGCACGAGTCCAGCCCAATTCTAGCTCAACTTTCGGCCATACACCTTTTTTACGTCGATTTTGAGGCACGCATTCGCGTGGGTGACGCGGACGCGTGGGAGGCGTTTTACACACATGACGCGGGCGTGTCAGCAACGCGGTCGTGTGGACCAATTTGTGCCAAAGGCACGCCTCCAGCCACGCTTTCGCGTGACTCTCTGTTCAATTTTGTTTTCTTCTCAACGCACCTATGATGCGGACGCATCGGCGACGCTGGCGCGTCGCGTGCGATTTCTTCTCTTTTTTTTTTTGCAGTATGCAGAATGCAATGAATGTTACGCAAAATTTCAGGTTCAATCAAAACTCAAAAACAGACTAAAATTTAAACTGAAAAAGGAACGGTCATACCATGGTGGGTTGTCTCCCACTCAACACTTTTAGTTATAGTCCTTAAGTTAGACATTTGGCGAGCTCCTTGTCATGGTAGCTTGTGCTTGAACTCATCTTGAAACTTCCACCAATGCTTGGTCTTCCAATAAGCTCTATCCATACTAAGCAAATTCCTCAAGCTTTGATGGAGTTCTTCACAAGCTTTGAGCTCCCAAAATTGATCATCATATATTCCCGGATCCCAAATCTTGTTTCTACACCCGTCTTCAAATTGATTATCATGATGCCATCCGGGTGGTTTAGCTTTAGAATTCTCACTGAAACGTCCAAACAACTTCCTAGACCCATTCAATTGAGCTCTATACCAACCTTTGCGTTTAAACTCAAAGCTTCCGACCATACTGAACCTTGCAGGACAATTCTTACCACTGACCATCTTCCTCTTACTCTTAATGCCACAAAGAGCTCTAAGTTGACCATCCGTCTCCAGTAGCCCATATTCAAGTGGAATTAGAAAGCTAAGGGATATGAATTAGCTAGCAATGTCCAATCACAAATTAATACTTGAGTATTCCAACTCAAGGATTTTCAGTTAATCAACTCCAAAGCCAAGTTGGGAGCTCTACTCCATTGATATAAATGTCATTTTCACAAACATGTAAAGGGAGTAGAAAGGAGACGTAGTAATTAAAATTAAATTTATAAAAGCGAATTTGGAGCTGATAATTAATTGAAAGAAATCAAACAAGTAATGGAATTAAATATAAAAATAGTTCATTGCATTAATAAATTTAAAATTAACAATATTCAAATATAACCACAAGTAATTTAATGGAAAACAAAAGAGTAGTGTGATAGAAAAGCAAACTATAATGATGAAGACTCCAATCGAAGGTAGTAGCAGTTCTCTCGATATCCAATCCAAAGCAAAACTAGAAAAATGCTAAGAACCCTAGGAGAAGTAGTGTTTCTCTCTCTAGAATTCAAAAAAAAACTAAAAACTAAACTAAAGTGAAAAGTAAAGTGAAGTCTCCCCTCAGTCTCAGCTACACCCCCGCCTCTAGTCTGCGTTTTTGGACTTCAAACTGGGTCCAAATCAGCCCAGAAATCGCCTCCAGCGAGTTCTGATAGTACTGCACGTGATGCTCTGTCACGCGTATGCGTCGGCCATGCGTACGCGTCGCTAGTCGTTTGCGCTTGTCACGCGTACGCGTCGCTGTGAATTGCGCTAATGTGTGCGCGTCGCTGCTCGCTTGCAATCTCTTTAGTTTCTTGTGTTCCTTCCATTTTGACATGCATCATCTTCATCCTTTAAGCCACTCATGCTCTGTAAACCTGACACTTCACAAACACATCACGGCATCAAATGGTAATAAAGGAGAATTAAAAATTAATAAATTAAAGGCCTAGGAAGCAAGTTTTCATTCATGGTATAAAATTAGGAAAGAATTGTAAAACCATGCAGTTTGTATATATAAATGTATGAAGAATTGATAGAATCCACTAAATTTAGCACAAGATAAATCATAAAATAGTGGTTTATCACTTTTCTTTTATCTTCTTCTCTGATGGATAGATGTGATGGAAAGCAAGAGAGAGGAGAGAGAAGAAAGAGAAAATTTTCGAAGGAAGCATTCAAAGTATATTAAACTCAATTGAAATCTCACTTCCATTTTTCAAGACCAAAAGTAACGTGTAAGGCTTTCAATGTAATTAAATCAAATTAAATTTTTACTTTCAGTTACCCGAACATGGAGTCACGTGTTAGGCTTTTGGTTACTTGAGGAAGAAAGTCAATTGAGTTGAGATTTGGATTCCATGTAACCGAAGCATGTTTTGAAGTCCTTGAATTCTTTTCTTTGATTCATCAATTTTGATTTCAGTGAGCTTGTGATATGGGCCACTTTCTTTTTCAATATTCAGTCACTAATATTAAAATTTATTTTGCCCAAAACTAAATTTTTTTTAATGATCTATTTGGACTTGTGTAGCTTTGCCTCAATAGAAAACTAATTTATTTTCTACACACTTGAACAAAATTATCAAACAACCAATTAAAAATTAATTAAGCTTTCAATAATATTTTTAATTTTCTAATATATATTTTAATAATATTTAATTATCATTTCAAATATAAGTTTCCAAACTCAACACTTATATATTCCGTCAACCTAAAAAATTGGTCAAGAACTACATCGAACATACATTGTCATTACAAATTGGGTAAATTCTTCCGTGTAAAAGCGGTTGTCTTTTTACATGATTAGAAATATAATGTATTCTATAATTATATGACACGTGTTTTATTAAGGGGACAGAATTTGTCTTTGCTAAGCTATATGCAGGCATGTTATAGTATGGGAAAATTATCACGTATGTCAATGGAAAAAAGTGAAATACGATATTCATGGTATCAAAAGTTAGCTAAGTTGTTATTTGTCATGTAATGAGAGTCGAAATGACAAAAATAACCTTAGTTGTAGAGGTAAAATGTCATAAATAGATAGCTTTAAAATAAGGACTTGGCTCAACAATCAACGACTATATATTCGTTTAATTTCTTTTGAAGCCATCTACTGTTTAAATGTGATTTACTTCTTTTTTTTTTCTTTTAAACTGTTGTTTACTTAGCCACTATACTTATTTAGATTTTAACAAATAAAACGTTGAAAGTGGATTGACATGACTTAGAACATATTTAACAATTAAAAATATTTGAGAGTAATAGTTTAAAAATAAAGAGTCATATTTTTTATTTTTTAATTATTACTGAAATAAATAAATAATTTTAGATACAATAAATATATAATTATAGATATTATATATATAAAATTATAAATATTAAGTTAAATAATATAACTTTACGTTATTGTCTTAATATTATTCTTAATAATAAGTAGAATTTATCTTAACGAATTAGAAGTTATGTCTTGAAATATTTATTATTTATAGAAAATATTCATTTAAAATAAATAGAATGTTAAACCAAAAGTCGTGATTACAGAAAAAGAGAAAAAAAATGACATCAATACAAAAATAACATACAAGTTTTAACCGCAGATTGATATATTATTTTAAAAAAAATAAACTTAAAAATACGTAATTGTTCACTTCAAAGTTTTTATTTGGTTATAATATTATTTTTGTATAAAGTATGTACAGTTTTTTTTTATTATTGACTTTTTACATTATATCTTGTACACAAATAAAATTAAAAAGATTGAAAAAAAATTATGAACGGACAAAAATTACCTAAACATTGTGTGTAAAATACCTTTTAACATTTTGTTACTTATATTTGAGCTGTAATATAGGACAATGATTTAAAGGTGAAAATAAAAAAACTAATTAAAATGCTTTATATTTTAGTTCTTTATACAAATTTTAGTACTTACTAAGACCAAAAATTAATTTTTAGATAAAATATGGAAAATAAACTTAAAATAATGCATTAATATTGACCATTGGGGTATAATTTTTGTCATTAGTGATAACAACTTTTCACAATTTGTAAAATGCATGAAAAACTAATAAGAAGTTTTTTGCCATCTACTACTATTATTTGTTACGGGAAATTTAATAATACCTCAATTTTAATTTTAAATCAAATATAATTTAAAGGTTTAATTATTCTATTGGTCCTATAGTTTTGTGAAATTTTCAGTTAGGTTCTTATACTTTTTTTTCTTTTTAATTGGGTCCCTGCACTAATTTTTTTCAATTAAGTCCCTCTTAATAGTAATTGACTTAATTTTATAGGGACCCAACTAAAAAAAAGAAAGAATTGGTACAGGGACCTAAATAAAAGAAAAAAAAGTGTAGGGACCCAATTAAAAAAAAATTTGGTGTAAGGACTCAATTAAAAGGAAAAAAAGTATAGGGATCTAATTAAAAATTTCGCAAAACTATAAGGACCAATAGAGTAATTAAACCTAATTTAAAATTTAAAATATATCTGTCAAATGAATTGTTACGTCAGGTAACCAGAGATTAGTGGGCTGGACTTATTAGATTGGCCCAATCGCTCAAAGGAGGGGTCCTCTGACTGGGTCGGGAACCTCCGTCTGACTTGTTTGCGTGTGAGTGAATGAGAGGTGGTACCTGCAAAGACACTCCGATGTCTAAGTCAGCAAGGGTCTAAGCAAGTTTTTAGAGTATGGAAACTTAGAGATACTTGAGGGGTGTCAGTGTACTTATAGTGGTGAACCCATAACCACCGTTGGAGTGGTTCTACCTTTTAAGGGGGATAACCGTCTCTTTATCTTAGAGAGGTTGAGATTTGACTCCTAGAAGTGGGTTGAGAGATTTTAGAGGCAGTTACTTATTTGAATGAGTGTTATCTGCCAGCTAACCTTCTCTTCCGACTTTTCTATGTCGAACCCGACCTCTTGTGAGGAGGTCGGTTGCGGGAAAAGACCAATCTTATGGGTTGGACATTTTTATATTATTTGGATCTAGACTTTAACATTGGGACAGAATATGAACAAAAATAAAATTTGATAGTCTAAATTAAAGTTATTGAATTAGACTTAAAAAAAATTCATATTCATTTTAAATATAACTTTTCAATATGAATTGAGCATATGTTTGGTTTCAAAAAAAAATTTCTTCCACTCAATTGTCTATTTCTTCAAATTTTATTTATACAATTTTTAAAATCACCTCAAATTTTATTTATACAATTTTTAAAATCACCACAATCAAATGTAGTTTTATATAAATATGTCAATTTAATGATTCATTAACTAAGGGACAACTATGATATTTTGAGAGTTACCTGAAACATTGATTTGAGTCTGGACGTGAGGTCTAATGTCTTTGTGAGGCAGCCTCCGACTTGTTCTTATGGCGAAGCACCGCCATTCGTGTTTCTCGTGAGAAGGTGGGGGTGATACCTACAAAAACTTCTAATTCTTAAGTTAACAAGGACTTTTTGCAAGTTTTTAGTAGGTTAGAATGTAAATATATCTGAGAGTACCAGTATATTTATAGTAGAGCCAATAATCACCTTTTTTGGAGTAGTTCTACTTTTTTAGGTGGATGACTATTCCCTTCATTTTTGAGAGATATGTTAGGATCTATCTTTTAATGGAGATAGAGATAGTAGGAGAGATTTAGAGAGGCCGTTACTTATTTGGATAAGTAAGACTGGTTCCTTATGCCGTGTCCGACCTCTATGTGGTAGGGATCACCCTTTTCGAATGAATCTTTTATTTTTATTGGGCATGACTTTATGTTTTGAGTTAGGATATGAACACATGGTATCTTAGAGTTATAAGGAATATTTTCTTTTTTATCATTGATGATATTCTGCCTAATAACTCTATTATTTTTGTTCCTGTGTGAGTAGCCGGCTCCAAGGTATAGTCCATCCTGCTCAGTACTTGAACTTGCTTTTTTTGGACGGGATGAAGTGTACGTCAATTTTTCTAAAAACAGTGCCAATGGACATTTATAAAGGTACTCCAATGCTCAAGTTAGAAACTAGGAAGCACCGATACAACACGGGATACGGACACGACACGACACGGATACGCCGATACATTTTTTTTATAAAAAATTGGATACGACACGTTTATAATACGTTGTGAATTAAAATTTAAATAATATATTAAATTAATAAAATATCATATTGTGAATATAAGAGTAAATATAATTGTATAAAAAAGTCTTAAAATTATGTAATTATTAAAAAAATAAAAAATTTTAATCTACTCTTGCCATCCCGCTAACAGAAAATGTATCAATTTCTTCTCTTCCAAGTCCATCATCTGCAAACACCACAACTTCCATCATCTGCAAACACCATGCACCACACAATGTAGTTCTACAGTTCATCTTCAACCTCTATATCTTCTATTCTTCTTCTTCAATATAACGCAAAGAACCAAGAATGACTAAGCTAGTGAGTAAGTAAGCTACCAAATACAAACGGTAAATAGATTTAGGTTTTGATTTATTAATTATTTTATTTTTAAATTTAAATTTTAATTTATTTTAATTTTAGAATATTTTAAAATTAGAAAGAAAAAATTGGTTAATCGGGCCATAAAATCACAAAATCAATTGAAGATTTGCAGTCCAGCAGAAAGATCCGTCTCATGAACATCTGAATCGGGTCGGACTCGTGACTGCTCCACCAAAATTCTGCACCGGAAGAAGACACGCCGTCAATACGCTCGTTTGAAGTATTCACCGCATGTCAACGTCGGATTCGTGTCC
>NC_029781.3:73415018-73415888 GCF_000817695.3 Arachis duranensis
GTGTGGGCTCTTCTTGACTCTGAACTGAGAGAAGCTCTTCATGCTTACTCTCTTTTGTCACAGAGAGATGGCCATGTGCCTTAAACACAAGGTAGTCTCCATTCAATTGAAGGACTAATTCACCTCTGTTGACATCTATCACAGCTCCTGCTGTGGCTAGGAAAGGTCTTCCAAGGATGATGCAATCATCCTCTTCCTTCCTAGTGTCTAGGATTATGAAATCAGCAGGGATGTAAAGGCCTTCAACCTTTACTAACGCGTCCTCTACTATTCCATAAGCTTGTCTCAATGACTTGTCTGCCAATTGTAATGAGAACAAGGAAGGTTGTACCTCAATGATCCCCATCTTCTCCATTACAGAGAGTGGCATAAGATTTATCCCTGACCCCAGATCACATAGAGCTTTTTCAAAGCTCATGGTGCCTATGGTACAAGGTATTAAGAACTTGCCAGGATCTTGTTTCTTTTGAGGTAGAATTTTCTGAATCCAAGAATCCAGTTCACTAATGAGCAAGGGAGGTTTATTTTCCCAAGTCTCATTACCAAACAACTTGGCATTCAGCTTCATGATAGCTCCTAAATATTGAGCAACTTGCTCTCCAGTAGAGCTCTGCAGCGTCTCGATGATTTAATACAATTCCTTTGTTTCCATTCAAACACGCTTGTTCTTATCTAAGATGTTTATTCGCGATTAATTGTGGAGAAGGTGATGATCCGTGACACTCATCACCTTCCTCAACCCATGAATGTGTGCCTGACAACCACCTCCGTTCTACATCAGATTGAATAAATATCTCTTAGATTCTCCAACAGAATCTTCGTGGTATAAGCCGGATTGATGGCAGCATTCATGAGAATCCGGAAAGTCTA
>NC_029781.3:73417869-73418687 GCF_000817695.3 Arachis duranensis
AGAAGGAGATTTAATGGAATCTCTATGGTCTCTATATGAGCCTCAGATTCCTTTGGATCCTTAATAGGAAACTCCTTCTTGCTTGAGAGACGTCCTAGGAGGTCTTCCTCACTAGGATTTTCGTCCTTCTCTTCCCTTGTGCATTCGGCCATATTGATTATATCAATGGCCTTGCGCTCTCCTTTTGGATTTTCTTCTGTATTGCTTGGGAGAATACTGGGAGGAGTTTCAATGACTTTCTTACTCAGCTGGCCCACTTGTGCCTCCAGATTTCTGATGGAGGATCTTGTTTCACTCATGAAACTGAAAGTGGCTTTTGATAGATCAGAGACTATATTGGCTAAATTGGAATTGTTTTGTTCAGAATTCTCTGTCTGTTGCTGAAAAGATGATGGATATGGCTTGCTATTGTTCAGCCTGCTGCGTCCACCATTGTTAAAGCCTTGTTGAGGCTTTTGTTGATCCTTCCATGAGAAATTTGGATGATTTCTCCATGATGAGTTATAGGTGTTTCCATAAGGTTCACCCATGTAATTAGCCTCTGCCATGGCAGGGTTCTCAGGATCATAAGCTTCTTCAGAAGCTGCCTCTCTAGTCCTGTTGGATGCATGTTGCCATCCATTCAGATTTTGAGAGATCATGTTGACCTGTTGAGTCAACACTTTGTTCTGAGCCAATATGGCATTCAGAGCATCTATTTCAAGAACTCCTTTCTTCTGAGGTATCCCATTATTCAAGGAATTCCTCTCAGAGGTGTACATGAATTGGTTGTTTGCAACCATGTCAATGAGTTCTTGAGCCTCTTCAGGCGTTTTCTT
>NC_029781.3:73419031-73420472 GCF_000817695.3 Arachis duranensis
CCATAAAACTTGCAGTTTTGTTGCATTAAGGCAACTAGCTGAGGTTTCAGCTCAAAGTTATTGGCTCCAATGGCAGGAATGGAGATGCTTCTTCCATCAAATTTGGATGTTGGCTTTGTGAAGTCACCAAGCATTCTCCTTGCATTATTATTATTTTCGGCTGCCATCTCCTTTTCTTGTTCGAAAATTTCTGAAAGATTGTTTCTGGATTGTTGTAATTTAGCTTCTCTTAATTTTCTCTTCAGAGTCCTTTCAGGTTCTGGATCAATTTCAACAAGAGTGTCTTTTTCCTTGTTCCTGCTCATATGAAAGAGAAGAAAACAAGAAAAAGAAGAGGAACCCTCTATGTCACAGTATAGAGATTCCTTTATGTTAGTAGAAGAAGAAGGGGGTAGAAGAATGAAGAAGAATTTGGAATTTTAGATGAAGAGAGGTGAAGAGAAGTGTTACTAATTAAATAATTAAATAGAAGAAGAAAAGAGAAGGGATATTTCGAAAATAATTTTTGAAAAAGGAGTTAGTAATTTTCGAAAATTAAATATAAAATAAGATTTCAAAAATTAAGAAATAAAATTAAAATTAAAATTTGAAACAATTAGTTGATTAAAAGAATTTTGAAAAAAGAGGAAGGAAATTTTCAAAAATTAGAGAGATAAAAGTAGTTAGGTGGTTTTGAAAAAGATAAGTAACAAACAAAAGTCAAATAATTAGTTGAAAAAGATTTGAAAATTAATTTTGAAAAGATAAGATAAGAAGTTAGAAAAGATATTTTGAAATCAAATTTTGAAAAAGATAAAATTTTTGAAAAAGATAAGATAAAAGATAAAAAGATTTAATTTTAAAATTGACTTAACTAACAAGAAACTACAAGATAAGATTCTAGAACTTTAAAGATTGAACCTTTCTTAACAAGAAAGTAACAAACTTCAAATTTTTTTGAACCAATCACATTAATTGTTAGCTAATTTTCGAAAATTTGATATAAAGATAAGAAAAAGATTTTGAAAATATTTTGAAAAATATTTTTGAAATTTTCGAAAAAGTAAAAAAATGAAAAAGATATAATTTTTTTGAAAAAGATTTTGAAAAGATAAGATTTTTAAAATTGAAAATTTGACTTGACTTGTAAGAAACAACTAATTTTAAAAATTTTTGACCAAGTCAACCCAAAATTTCAAAAATTTGGAGGGAAATAAGGGGAAGATATTTTTTTGATTTTTGAATTTTTAAAGAAAAACACAAAAATGACCCAAAACATGAAGATTTTGGATCAAAACACATAATGCATGCAAGAATACTATGAATGTCAAGATGAACACCAAGAACACTTTGAAGATCATGATGAACATCAAGAACATAATTTTGAAAAATTTTTAATGCAAAGAAAACATGCAAGACACCAAACTTAGAAATCTTTAATGCATGGAAAATATGAATGCAA
>NC_029781.3:73421837-73445705 GCF_000817695.3 Arachis duranensis
GACGTTTTTCTGGCGTTTAACTCCAGACAGCAGCATGTACTTGGCGTTCAACGCCAAGTTACGTCGTCAATTTCCGAATAAAGTATGAACTATTATATATTGCTGGAAAGCTCTGGATGTCTACTTTCCAACGCCGTTGAGAGCGCGCCAATTGGAGTTCTGTAGCTCCAGAAAATCCATCTCGAGTGCAGGGAGGTCAGATTCCAACAGCATCAGCAGTCCTTTTGTCAGCCTTTTTTCAGAGTTTTGCTCAAGTCCCTCAATTTCAGCCAGAATTTACCTGAAATCACAGAAAAACACACAAACTCATAGTAAAGTCCAGAAATGTGAATTTAACATAAAAACTAATGAAAACATCCCTAAAAGTAGCTCAAACTTACTAAAAACTACCTAAAAACAATGCCAAAAAGCGTATAAATTATCCGCTCATCAGTCCTTAATATATTTAGTTGACACCTAGCAAAAATGAAACGACATCGTTTTAAAATTCGTGCCTAAATGAACAGAAGGAATAGGGAACAGGCGTCGCTAGTAGAAAAAGGGAAAAGAGGTAAGATTTTGATTCAATTAAAGACGATTTAATAATTTCATTTATTTAAGTTTTTATTTTTATTTTAAATCAAAGAAGATATTGAAATATAAATCAGTCCTATACACTTTACACCAAACATAATAGACTTAATTTAATCTCAATTTTTCAGTCTCGGTCAGTCCCAATCTCTCTTCCAAAAGCTACCTTATGGATATTTTTCCATATAATATAAATCGAAAAATGAACTAAAATGACCTCTTCTCACGAATTCTTTCTAATTGTGAGGCACATTCAAAAATGAAATATATAAACCCCAAATAAAAATAAAGAAAATTAAGACATTATAGGAAAAGAGGAGTTTGAACTTTTTTTTCAATTAAAAAAATCTTCTATACTTAATATTTATATCATCTTCTATTTATATATAGGGAGGTATATTATTATGGTATATTGTAAAACTTAAAATCAAACCTTAAAATAAAAATTGAATTCAACTTTCAAAATCTATTAATTTAATATAATTAAATTTATAAAATAAAATTACAAAATAAAAAAATAGTAATAGAAAAATGAATTTGAATATTCAATAGAAATAATATATCCATAAGAGTAGCGGATTAGCCCGCCCCGCCAAAAGTCCGTCCCACCTCACCTAGTGAGACGGTCTTGAATTCCTCCCCTGTCCCATCTAACAATGGGTTGGCAGACTAAGTCTGCCAATTCTCTTTTTTTTTGAATTAATCAATCATTAAATATTAAACAATATATATAACCTCACAACCACTTCAATAAATTTATAATTTCTAAAGACATAAAAAAATTATAATTACTAACTTTACAAACATTAAAGTATTTATAATTCTAAATACGTAATAAACATAATCATTAACTAAGTTTTTTGAAACAATAATAAAACTAACATTATAAAAAATAAAACAAATATTCTCCATAACATATAATCGATCATTAAGTCTCTAATCAATCAAACATAGAACATAATCCAAATTATAACTTAGAATATTTTCAATGATCATCTTCAATTAAAAAAAAGACAGGCCCGCTAGGAAAGCCCGCCCCGCCAAAACCCATCGATTAAACATGACAGTTTCAAATTTCCAGCCCGACCCATCTTTTTGGTGAATTACGCAAACCAAACTGTCGAGTTCAGCCCATTTGCCACCCTAATAATATAGATATTGCTTGTATAGCAAAAACCATTTCCTTGTATGAATCGAAAAAAAAAACCATTTCCTTGCAGAGGAGTGTTTGTCCAACAAATGAAACAAGAAGTTAGGCAGCTTGAATTTCGCAACTATACATTACTCTTATTTGAGGGAAAAAGAGTCGCACACAAGCAGCAGATTACACATACAACAGAAAGCAATAATAGTACTATGTCACCGAAGCATCAGAAAATCTAAGACACAGTGGCACACCATCACAAGGATATAGTACAGGGAATGCAACCAATTATTGCTAATGATTGTTATTCCATATAAAAGTAATCCAGAATGCCATTGAAGGTCTTATATGCCACATTACATCCTTTTATTCCATCTCTAAACTCTAATCCTGCAGCAGCAAACTCATCATCACAAGCCCCATATGAAGCAACACTTTCAGATTAAGAGCTCTCTTTTTCATACACTTCGCTGGCATATTTCCAGTTAATAACTTTCCAAATGTTGTTCAGATAGTCTGGTCTGACATTCTTGTACTGCAGTAAAAAAAAACAAAAGAATAATTCAGAAAACCTTCTGAAAACTGAAGTGCATCTAACAAGACTATATATACTTAAATAAAGGCATTATGCTAAGAGTTGTAGTGGGAGTTTTATAAAGGGAAGGGAGAGTATAACTGACTGAATGGTCTCTCTAAGAAGAAAGGTAATTTTGACAAATCGAAAACGTTAAGAACAAAATTGAACGAAATTAAACGTTAAAGGGTATTTTTGAAGCAAATGTGAAAACATCAAGGGCAAAAAACATACTTTACCCTTTAATTTAAAACAGATAGACAAACAAGTCCAACTAAACGAGGATGTGAAATTGCACACGAAAAGCAGAACCAGTCAGGTAATATCACGATGCAACTATTTATAAAAATCTATTGGAAAATGTTTGAAGGGCACAGAAAGGAATCAAATTTTCTCAGCCACTTATCAGCATATAACGAAAATGATAATAACAACTTTTATACAAGGAAAAGTATTTCAAAATCTTTGAAACTTCGAAATTCTGCTAACACAACATTTCATAAATCATAACCATCACACTGAAAAGAAAAACAGGCCTTCAATAATGTCATCACAACAATCATGCCATCACCAATTAACTACCAAGCCCGAAATTTTACCTGTAAGTAATATGCATGCTCCCAAACGTCTATGCCAAGCAATGGAACCAATCCTGGTCCCTTCGTAATCAGTGGGTCCTGCAAAACATAGGAATATGCATGGATAACAGCAGCTCAAAATAATGAGAAAGTGAAAAAAAAAAAAAAAAAAAAAAAAGTTTGCAGAATATGTAGTAGAAACCCAAGATTAACTAAGAAAGTTAGAAGGGACAGATTACCTGATTGGCAGTGGTTTCAACTACAAGCTTCTTAAACTCCTTGTCTAGACCGAGCCACTGGCAAAGTAGAACGACTTAAGTAGAGTGAAAACAGGATAATTCAAATAAATAAAATAATAACTGAAACATAGAGCTCTAATGATCTACATGGACACAACACAATTAGTAAAACATACCACCCATCCAGACCCTTGTAAGGCAGCACCCTCTGCGTTCACCTTCTGTACCAATTTTTCGAAAGAGCCAAAATGCTCGTCAATGGCCCATCCCAGTGAACCCTTGGGTGGCTCGCCGCCTCCTTCCTGTAAATAATGAAGCATTAAGCAAAAGAACTACTTAAAGATAACTCACACACGGCATTGAAGTGAGGCAAGGCACAAACTTACCCGATGCGGAGCTAGATTCTTCCAGAAAATAGAGTGGTTGATATGACCTGCAGTAAATGATCATCAGACATACATAAACTACAAAATAAGCAACATCAACAAGCATGGAAAATATTTCTTTGCTTGCTTCTTTTAAAAAATAACCTTGATTTTATTTTTGACCCAGCCATAATTTCCGTATACAGTTCAACCATGCAAACAATAAAAAATTCATCCATCCATTCACCCTATTACGCAAAATAGACCTAATCTGCAGTATCTAATTTATTATAAAAAGAAGGGTTAAAGAAAAGAAATGAAATGAGGAAATAGACCTCCGCCGTTGAACTTGATGGCACTCTGGAGCTTAACGATGGTAGAAGCATCGCCCTTAGGGAGAGCATCGTGGAGCTGCTCGAGGGCCTTGTTGTAATTAGTGACGTAAGTCTGATGGTGCTTCTTGTGGTGAATCTCCATGATCTCCCCGCTTATAGCCGGCTCCAGTGCGCCGTAGTCGTAATTCAGATCCGGCAGCGTGAAAGTGTGAAGTCCGCGCGAATGTGCTGCTGCTTGTGCGCCCAGTGCCGTGGAGTCACGGCGGAGCACTGTGGCTAGGGTTTTTCGGGTCAATAGGGATCGCGCAGCCATAGCTATGTGACGATTCTAGTGTTCGGTGGCTCTTACAATTTTGGAAGCAAATGAAGGTTTCGATAAGTGCCGTGTAATAGTTGCTTCGTGTTAGTGTAGAGTTGTGGATGCTTTGATAAGTATATACTTTTTACCGCATAAAAAGAATTTAATTGAGGATTATGATGTATTAACTAATAATATATACAAATTAAATTCAAGTTTTATCTTTTGGTTCTTTTTCATAAATATTCCGTAAATTATTTTTTTAAATGATTTTAACATAAAGAATCCTTTTTAATGATTACATATTTTTAATAATTCTTTAAAATCATTTTTTTCAATAATTATTTAGAAGTTGAATGCAAAAAATAAGCAAAATTCAATTACTAAGACTCTTATTTTTCTAAACTTTTTTTTCTCAATAGCAAAAAAATTCACTTGGTGGCACATGCTAGAGTACCCATTAATGAAAATGGTTTGGAATAAGAGAGGGAGTATAGTGTAAAGATGCGTATGTGGTGCAGCAGGGCGATCTGTAAATACAATTGGGGTGATTTCATATTGGTTAGCCTTACAGCCTGGAAGGTGCTGCAGCATATTCCCACTGCGTATTTGTTTAATCATGCTATTCAACTTTGAACTGCCAATTCTTCATATAATAATAATAATAATCTCTAAATTTTGGCCATTCATACTTCATAACTAAAACTTTTTTTTTCTCTTTGAGCTTTGTTCATACTTGATATCTACTTCAATACCTATCCTTAAGTTACAAGTAACACAAAGCTAGATGGTCCATTCTGTGATCCTATAATTATGAAATAGAAAAACTTTCAAGAATACCTCTATATTAATATTTCAGTGATTTTTAACTGTTAATTTTAATTATAAAAAATATATAATATATATTATTAAGATCAACAATTTAAATACCGATATACTTAAAAGCTTTCCTATGAAATATATTGATTCTGATTCACAATATGTAACTTCAGTTAAATCTCTTTTGCTTAATTTATTATCTTTGAATGTTAAAATTAAACCAAATTAAAATCAAATGTGAAGAAAATATGTGGTACTCATGCTTTGAACAAGGTAAAGTTCATCTTCGGAGCAAAAAAAAAAGGTATGAAGCATTCATTATAGAAGTAGAATCAAGACATAACAAAATGTTATTTATGACAAAAAGAAAAACAAAAGAAAAATTGAATATCTATATAAAATTATAAATGTAACACAATATAAAAGAACATCATGAATCAGGAAATGTCTGCTACCATTGGTTGGCTCAATAGGATTGCGACATGATCATGAGCTTGTACTTGTTTGTTCTTCTCCTCACTACTATTGCTGGTTCAGACCACCATTCATAAAATGTCAAAAACTAATGATGCTACTAAGAAAAAACCAAAAAAAGTAAAAAAATAAAAACTACGAGCCTTTGTGTGTTGCAGAATTTCCTAACTCCATATAAATTATGGGTATTAACCCTCTATAAGGTTTATATCCGTTCTTGACCATGGATCAGATTTAACAAAAAACATAACCATATTAGTCTTTGTCTTTGCTCCATAGAGGGGACATTTGCACAACTGAATCACTCACAACTGAACTTCCATTCTCCACATTAATAAGAGGATCAGATTCAGCTTCTCTTGCCTGCAAACATAAGAGGAACCAGAAGGCGTCAAAATACGGTCTTCGGGTCTAGTAAATCAAGGGTGCAGACTCGCAAGGAGAAATATTTTCATGTTCTTGGAGTGCATTTAATACGTGCTCCAAAAACATTTCTAACCACATCTTTCATCTTTTCACATTAATTAGTGCATGTTCCTAAGGCATGCGCTAAGTGAGTTAAGGTAAAACTAACCTGGGAGGTTTGTACTGAAGTTTCCACAGCTTTTTGTTGATTCTCAAGAGTGCAATAATAAGAGTATAGAATCATTCCAACCATGGCGATCAGAATACCGAGTATGTTCCTCCAGCTGAATGGGTCATGGAGTAAAATATAACCAAATGCCAATACAAGGCAAGTCTTCAGGTGTCCAAGTACCTGATAGGTGACCGGAGATGTCTTTCCGATAACAAGAAATGTACTAAAATTGACCGAGATGGAGATGAGGCATGACAGAACAATGAAGACCTACAATGAAGAAGGAAACAACAGAGAACATACAGAAATTATTAAAGGAAAAAGTTGGATGAAAAGAAGGGTGGGAGAAGAATTTTCAACCCTTACCGTCACTTGTGTTGTATAGTTGAAAGCAAAAACATTTTGGTTGGTCAAAAATTTATCCAAAAATGGACCAGAGACTAACAGAGTTGCTGCTTGGTATGGACATGATTGATACAGAAGTTGGGTGGAAGAAACCTTGAACTTCTTCTGAATAGTGTTTGTCATCTGAAAGTGGTTAATTAAGGACAATACATTCCAAAGAAAACATGTATCCCCGGAGGAAAAGGGGTCATAACCATCTTTCCAGATTTTTGACATGCGATAAACAGATATACGACTCGTAATTATGTTGAATACATGAGCAACAATTCCTAAGCAAAGTTGATAAACCAAAAGTATTAGGTGCTGACACAGATTGAAAGCTATTTAAGGATACAATCTGAGCAACACATGTTGTAATCACTGCTAGCAACGACAAAAAAGAGCCCATAGCATTGAGCTGCAAATCTGTGACAGTTGCAATCCCAACACCCAGAAGGAGGATAGCTAGGGCAAACTGAATTCTTTTACTGCAATGACAATGAAAAGGGGGAAAAATTATTAGTTATGCAATAACTACTAAACGCAACCATGCAAATAAACTGAGCGCAACAATGGGATATTGAGGTCGAAACAAAGACTCGGAGAGAATGACGAAATCAAGAACAAGAAATTGAAAAACCAGAAGGTGGGTGATTGAAGAATTCTTTCATTGACCTGTATATAATTTACAATAAGATATTCTTCAAGTATAACAGCTAGTCATAAAAATCATAGTTTTAATATAATGCTAAGTGGAACCTGAATCTCTTCCCAAGAAAAATGGTCTCCAACATTACAGTACATGGAATGATTGCCAGTTTGGTCATCTGGAAACAAATATAAGAGAGTCATTCAGAGTTATTGATAAACAAATAAGCAGAAGGGAACAGAATTAGAACAAATAACTATACCTGATAAAAACCAACAGAATTGAATCCTAAACTCAAGTTTAGGAGTCCAATTGAGATTCCATTTAAAATCCCAAATCCCATTACGGCTTTCTGCTCGAAAGGTTTATGCTCAAAGAATCGCATTCTGAGTGCCACATGAAGTGAACAGAATGTGACAAGCAGATGCCAACTTGTCAAAGTTGTAGCTGCGTCAGAACCAAAAGACAAGGCTCAAAGACTTGAATGTAAGCTTGAATTTGCATAGCATGGTAATAATACAAACTATCAGCATACATTTTCTTATATTAGACTGATTATAGGTAAAGAAATTAGTGAGAAGAGATGCCTAACTCTGTTATTTTTGGGAAATTCTTAAGGAAGACAAAATCATTAATTGCTGGAACTAAGTTATTAATTTATGCTTCCAAAGAGTCATTATTTCATTTAGAAAAAGACGGGATAACGACAGACTGACAACAGTTAGAGTTCAATTTGAAAACGATTGTCAACCAAGGTTGAAAATAAGATACATTTCGTTATTCAGCTTTCTGTTTTTGCTATAGCAAGCAAGTATAAAGTGATTTTCATTTGGAAAAACTTCACCTAAACAAACTAGCACATCCTAATTGAGTGGATGCTTTACGTATTTCCAAACTTGCCCTAGATCACTGGTTCAGTATAGCATAATGCTACAAGCTGTAACACATGGGGTAGCAGCAAGCACAATGGATCAAGCTACTACATTAGACATTCAAATCTAATAGGACTGATAAATAACTAAACACCAAGGGTTATTATGTAGCCTAATAGAACCAATAAGTTAGCAAAATTCAGTCAAAAAAAGGAAATGATAGAGACTAAGTACCAAAAAGCACGATAATAACAACAAAAAATGGCACACAAACTAATGAATGCGTTGCAAAAATCCAAAGAGGGAGCTTTATATAAGCTTACCGAAAATGAAATGCAGTGAGCTCATCAGTGCCTTATTGCAAATCACAATCGACACCGATGACACCACAGAAAGAGTCAACGCGCCGACAGTCCCAAGTTGAAATCGCTCTCCCTCACCCATCTTTGTTTCTTCACTCCAACACCTGAAAACCCAAATCCAAAAGCCCCCATTGAAAAATAAACCCCAATTTCAGTGAAGTTAGAGAGATACTCAATGAACAGAAGAAACTAGACACTCAGCAGCGTAGTCAAAGCAGAATTAGCCATACCCAGAAATCAAAACAGCAACTTTAACCAGAAAGCAGACAAAGGGGATTTTGGGAAAAGGTTGAAAATTGTAGAGCTAAAGGGGAAAGTGAGTAAATGGGGGGAGAAAGATTAGAGATTTGGATCGGGTAGGAAGTGGGTAAGCAACAAGAGAAAGTGATCAATCAGAGTAGTGTTGAGAGGTCTAAGCAGGGATGTAGGAAAGTGAGAGAGAGAGAAAAGCTTCATGGAAAATGAAGAAGAGAAAGAGAAGGATCGTGTATGGAGGTTGTCATGGTGATGAAGAAGATCCTAAATACTGAAATACACCAACCAACCTTTCTGGTTTGGGGTTTGGGGATGTATGTGCTGTGAATTGTGATCAAGTGGTGGAATTGTGAATTATTAAGATGGAGAGGGTGAAAGTGAATGTGAGTGTGGTTGTGAATTGTGACTGTCAAAATCAATTGCCTATTTACACTTGATACGCGCTTGCAAGTTGCAACAGAAACGTGATTAATTTAAGACTCGGGGATCAATGGATTTGGTGATTAATTAATTAATTAATTATGCTCACAGATTATTGTATTTTTAATTCATTTTAAATTGTGGATCATTGATACAGTAAGAAATATATTTAACTTGTACTATATTACGTGTATATTAAAATCAGTTATTAAAATTAATTATCAGTATAAAATACATGTTAAAATATAAATATATATTAAAATATAAATTAAATTATACATATAATTATACACAAATACATTTGTAATCAATTTTAGTATATGAATAATATTTTTATTCAAGTATTATAAGATACCAATTAACGACACACGTTAACATTATTTTATTAGTAAAAATTTTTAAATTTTTTTTTAATAAATTACGGAATTACCAATAAATATGTTGAAAATTAAATTTTTTAGATTTTTTTTATAAATTTTTTTCTAGAAACATATGTTAACTGAATCTATTCTTATATTCAAACTTTGAATATATGTCTTAATTTCAGTCAAGGATAGTGTACTTATTTAACATTTTGTAGTAAAAGAATGCTTTTATAATTTTAAAGAATTTAAAAGAATTTAATACATTGAATGTATTGACATCTCTCAAAGTATAGTTATCCAATTACAAATTTATTTTTCTTTTTACAAATAATTATTCATGTAAAGAATTTAGGTAGCATTAATATTTTTAATTACATTCCAACTTAATAACATTATTGAAATAAATAAATAGCATTAGTATTAACGTATTATTTAGGAGAGAAAATGTGACAATTAACTGTTAAGTAAGAGAAATTTGAAAAATATTTTATTTTCTGTAATTGCGTATAGCGAGCATACCTTTTAAGAAAGCAAAAAAGAAAAATGAAATTGACAATTTCTTTTTATGTTTCAGGGTATTTGTATTATATTAAATGTTGTAAAAATTGAAAATAACAAAAGCTACTAATTAATTTACCAGTAATCAATGAATGTTATTAACTAATTCTCAAGAAAAAGGGCAAAAAGACCAATGGATGGACGCCTAGCCAAAATAAAAGAGTGGGGTTTGGCGAGTGGCATGATTAATGGGGGGTTCCATTCCAATATTCCATTGCATTAGCAGAGTCAAACCCAGATCAAAAACGAACTTCGGTTTGGTACATATCCTCTTTCGAAGTCAATTTTTAACATGAAAATGATTGTACTATTAAATGTGTTAATAGTCGGGGTACTTTACTAAATGAGCTATTAGTTGCTTTATTGGCATTGCATTGTTTTTGGTAGTTAAATGGATACAATTGTAGGAGAACATATCAAATGAGTATTGTTCTCATTTGAGCCTGCTAAAAGTATTTGTTAAGAGATTATTCAGAATAATTTTTTAAGTATTTCCTTCAATAAATACATAACATAGTTACTGAAAAATTCAAATTTTTATATTTTCAATATTTTTTATATTTAATATTTTAATAAATATTTCATTTAAAACTCTATTAAATATTAAAATAATGATTTTAAATGCTTACATGAGATTATAACAAAGTTTAGTATGATAGTTAGGCTAGCTTAGACATTTCGAGTTGACCTCAAGTTGAACTGTCACTTTCTGCTTTGGCCAACTTTTTAGTTTAAAATATAATCCACCTTGGTCTTTTTTAATACAGTACTTATGTCTTACTAATAAAAAGTATTATGTGTACGTAATAAATCAACTATAATATATTTATATATAAATATATTTCATTTAACTCAATTTTAATATATATATTTTGTATTTAAATATATATTTTATATGAATAATTAATTTGGTAATTATTTTTTAGTATGAAAGTAATATGATTGTTTATTAATAATTGTTCTAGAACCATATTTTAAAAATATAGAATTGATTTTGTTCTAGAACCCTATTTTATAATTCATATATAAACAGTAAAATTCAAGTAGGTATATACGGTATAATAGATTTAGTACTTATGTCTTATTTTTATAGAATTTTGTAAAATAAATAAATAATGAGACACAATGCAGCTTTGGTTCTGTTTTTAATATTATTTTGTAAAATCTTAAAACCAGATAAAATAGCAAAGAAAAATTAAATTAAATTAAAAAAGAAAGAAAGATGAAAAATGCATTTAAACAAGAGGGGAGATCCTGTTAATCCTACAAATTCGGCAACAAATAAAACGTAGCAAACTCAAAAAAAAAGGGTAGATCATGACTTGTTTCTTTATGTATCGCTCGGAGGCTCAAACCTTTAAGAGGTCACAGGTCAGAGGTGATTAACTAATCAAAGGTTGTTAGATCATTGTAAGAGCTATAAGAGTTATGTACCCAGCAAAAACTTCATTAACTATAAGCCTATAACCATAGTAATATGAACACAATCAACCCAATGACGCAAAAATTGGAGTATCTATATGTATGTGTAGCATGATGTGAAAAACATCCATTCAAAATTTGCTAAATTGAGCCATGTTTATATGCTGGCCACAGACATTGCATGTTGGCTACCTATGCATAAAATTGTAAACTAATAGTACCAGTGAAACAACTAAGACCTATACGTATTTGAAACTTAAATTTGCAAGAACTTTCTGATCAAAGAGTATATTCCTTTATAGGCTCATATATTGTTCTTTATGGAGACTTAGAAAAAGCTCAACAAGCATGCTTAGTCTTTCTCTTTGCTCCACACAGGGCTCCTTTTGTTGAATACTGAATTCCCGTTTTCCACACTAAGTAGAGGATCAGAATCAGCGCCTTCTCTAACCTGGAAACATTACGATGAAAAGGAGTCACAAATCAGTCTTGTGACAGAAATACAAAGATGTTAGTAGAAAACATAAACTTGTTTGAAGAATGAGACAGAGAGATGGACAGAACCGTTCAAGATGTGCTCATCCCAAGATAAAATTTGTCTAATTTTCTGTTTATTAAAAAAACTAGGGACAATAGAAACAAAAACAAAAACAGTTTTTCTCATATACCTACCTCCAGTCTCTCTATTGAGGCTTAACAAACACATCCTTAAGGTGAACAATAAAGATAAAAGACAACATAAGAAAAATGATTGATTATTCTGAGTAAATCAAACCTGTAATGCTTGTGATGAAGATTCATTAGATTTTTGCTGACTCTCAAGTGTGCAATTGTAGGAATACATAACCATCCCAACCATGGCCACCAAAATCCCCAGAATGTTTCTCCAGTTGAATGGGTCGCGGACAATAATGTAACCAAATGCCAATACAAGGCATGTCTTCAGATGCCCAAGAACCTGATAGGTGACTGGTGATGTCTTTCCAATTACCAGAAATGTACTAAAATTTACAACAATAGACAGGACACATGAAAGAATAATGACAACCTGCAATGAACAAAATAACAGTTAAAAATACATCAATTACGAAAGTTCAATTTGGATTTAAGCACATAAAATGTTTTGAAACTCACCGTCACTTGTGTTGTATAATTGAATGAAAACACACTAAGGTTGGTCAGAAGTTTATCCAGATATGGTCCAGATATCAACAAGACTGCTGATTGATATGGACATGATTGATACAAAAGTTGGGTAGAGGAAACCTTAAACTTCTTCTGGATTGTATTTGTCATCTGAAAGGGACTAATTAAGATCTTAACAAGACAGAAATGCAAAAATTGCCTTGTGCTATAAAATAAAAAGCACCTTGTTCTCAAGGTTTTATGTTCAAATGAAAATATTGACAATGGCCCATCAAAATAAAAAATAACAAACAAGAAAGCAACAAGGCAAACACATGCTGCATATACACATGTATGGTTGTTTAGTAAAATCGGAGAACACAGCGGGTAAAGTTATACAGATTTAGAAGCAGAAAAACCATGAAAATTGGAGCTGCATTAACTCAGGTCTCAGGGAAGAAAGCTAACTTGTCATAGCCAATTGCAAACTAACACGACGTGCTTTCTCTACATAGTATAATCGCATAATTGTCATGACGAAAACTTTCATGAGGTTAAGAATATGCATAGCTAATGAAGATATATCATAGCTATAAAAAAATTCTGAGCGCCAAGAAATATGTAACTTTTGAGGATACAATCTGAGCAACACATGTTGTAACCACTGCTAGAAGAGACAAGAAAGAGCCCAAAACGTTGAGCTGCAAATCGGTGACTGTTGCAATCCCAACACCAAGAAGGAGAATGGCAAGGGAAAATTGAATTCTTTTACTGCAATGATAGCAATAGATAGAAATGTTAATCCAGTTCAAAACTAATGTAATTACCATCAAAGGTGAAGTTCACTATGACAGTTGTAAGCAACCAGAATATAAGATACCATTAATGATGTGATACTAAACAGACCTGAATTTTTTCCCGAGAAAAAGGATCTCCAAAAGAATGGTACATGGAATGATTGCCAGCTTAGTCATCTGAACGCAAATATGACTGAGCTTCTTATAAAAACTAAAATAAACTTCTATAACAGCAAAAATAAATATTGCATGATAAAAACAGAAGTGAGAGTCTGCGACCAAAAATAAAAGAGCCACCTGAAAGAAACCAACAGAATTGAATCCAAGGCTCAAATTTAAAAGTCCTATTGAGATTCCATTTAGAATTCCGAATCCCATAACAGCTTTCTGGTCAAAAGGCTTGTGTTCAAACAATCTCATTTTTAGCGCCACATGAAGAGAACAAAATGTGACAAGCAGATGCCAACTTGTCAAAGTTGTAGCTGCATAGAAATCCAGGAATATTTATTAAATTCTTAACAGCAGGACATACCACACAAAAAAGGGCAAACCGAGAATTAAACTGAACAATAATAGCAAAAGGACGTTAGCATATCGCATGTCACACCAACTATAAAGCATTATAGTTTCCTTGATCAGTTGGACTGAATATTGACAAAATTCATGAACCGTGTAAGGAATTAGAAGATGCAAAGTGATTTGTACCCATTGGATGCTTCCCACAATATCAACATATAAGTTGACCGCACTGATTTTGCATGGGTAGGATAATTCCTTGACTTATGTACGATGAAATATTTTTAAATTGCAACAAGGGAGGCGGATACTGATAATCTGCCTCTCACCCCAAGAACAGAATATGTTAAAACAGAAACCCAAAACACAAAAGACTAGGACAAGTGAACAAAGATGTCTGATAAATCCAATCTCCACTATGTACTTCTACCGATATTAGATGGACAAATCACAAATTCTTTGCTTATTTCCAAACTCCATTTCAATCACCAATATAGTACTAGAACAAGCTGTTGCCAAATGGTGCACTCCAATGGCGTAGCAGCAAGCATGGAGCCACTTCAGTACTTCACACAAAAGAGATAAGAGATAAATAACAAATGGGAGGGCAAAGCTCCCAAAAACTAATACTTTTAAAGCTCTAATGCATCTATGGATGAAACAAGAGCTCAAGTTAGCCCATCTTATTCCAAACTAATCCTAAGGCTTATCTACCACCACCATGAAATTATCAAAAGAACCCTTTGAAAAAGAAAAGCAAATAAATGGAAGAACACACTTGTAATCATTGTTCAGCACAAAAAACAAAAAGGACAAGAGGTACAAAATAAATACAAAACAATATCAGCCTCTATATAGTCAATGCCTGAGGAACTTACCAAAAATGAAATGTAATGTGCTCATAAGCGCCTTATTGCAAATCACAATCGACACTGATGACACAACAGATAGTGACAATGCACCAACAGTTCCCAGCTGAAATTGTTCTCCCTCACCCATCTTCTCTTTTTTTCTCTAAACAAATTACAAAAACACAAAATGCAATCACAATCACACCACAATAAATAACAGAAATGAACGAAAAAGACGGATCAAAAGAAGAAGACAATGTAGCAAACAGGTAGAGTGCAATCCGCAAGATGAGCCCAACCCAGAAAACAAAAAGATAATTTAATGCAAAAAGCACTTACAGAAGGGAGAAAAAAGCGAGGAATGAAACTAAATGGATGCTGGTGTCGGCGTGAAGCCCTGCGAATTGGGAGAGAAGCTATCTGATCCAACGATTACGGAGAATCCGCGATTCTGGGTCATGGAAGTTAAGAGCATGAACAAGCGCACTCAGGGGTAATCACCGAGAAAAGCTTCGAGAAAATGTGGTTATGGAAGTGAAAAAACAAACCGAACGATAATCGGAAAGAAGGGGAATTGAAGGAAGGTGGCATTGAAATGGAAGAAGCAAAAAGAGGTTTTGATTCGTCGCTGTTGTTACGTTAGTTGAGTGAAAAATGGAAATGAATGTGAATTTTAACGCGGCACGTGTTTGTTCAAGTTGCAGAAGAGAAAGAGGAAGAGAAAGAGGAAGAGAAGGAGAAGGGTCCAAATTTAGAAGAAAGGGTAATTAGTAATTAAGTAATAAACGCTTGTTCATTTGAAACTTTACTAAATTAACTATTGGTTTTGCGATGCACACTGGATTTTCTTGTTGATTTCTTTTATATTTAATTCATTAATTATTAATTTAATTTAAGCTGAAAGAAACAAAAAATTTGATCCGAAAAAATTGTCACTCACTGACAGTGATGCTCATCTCTTGATGTTACTGGTATTCAGATATTCTTAGCTTATTTTGAATTCTTGTACGAAAGATCGTAATGCGCAAAACACATTAAAAAAATGGTTGATATAATTGATATAACGAATAAAACTTATGAAATCAGATGTTCTTTTATACGCTTATTCATGTCATAATTATAATTAATAATTGCTTTTATTGGAATTTAATTTTAGTAAATTGATACCGTAAAGAGTTTGATGCAGTTATGCACTCAGATACATACATTTAGATAATTTTTTAAATATAAAATTTAAAAATATCGTAATACGGGAATACACAATTAGTTATTTGTATAAATTTTTTATATTAGGACTATATTAGGTAACTAATGACTTTTTTTGAACAATATAAATAATCACCAATTAAATAAAAATACACTACATCTTTAAATTATTTATCTAAATCTTAATATTAGGATAATCATCCTTATACCTAGTGAAATGAACATGTGAAATGAACATCGGATATCTATAATTCGGGACGGAGCTACCTATAAAGAAAGGGAAAAGGGGAACTTGTAAGTTTAGTCCCTCTTAAAATTTTATTTTAATCTTATTTTATTGTATAAAGATTTTTGGTCACTTCTAATATTTCATCTAATTCCGTTCCTGTCATAATTTATATTATTTAATATTTTTATTGTCTACTTATATTTTTTCGAATATTGCATAAAAATCAAATTCTTTTTATTGACGTAGCAATATATGTAAAACTTATTTATTCTTAATTTCACTATGTTTGGTAGTTAATTAGAGTAAATAGTCCATCTTGTGTTTTTTAACTAATATTATATAATATTAATTATAAATTAATTTATTTGTTTTTAATAAAAATTATAAAACTAAAAAAATAATTTAAGATACATAGAATTGAAATTTATAAACAGATTTAAATTTAAGGTTGACTATCAATTTTTTGCTAACAACTAATAACTAAACTTTTATTTTCTTTTACAAATTATAATTAAAGATATAATTGTTAAGTTTTATTGAGTTTAGACTTGAATTAGAATCTAAAAATAGGTCCATTATATATTTAGGGTTAGACCTCCATTAGTATAAAGACAAATTCAGTTTTATCCGGTTTATATACACTCCTACCATCTAGTTACTCTCCATTCACACAAAAAACAATAGAATCCTTAAAAAAACCGACAAAATTTTTTATTTTGATACAACACAATCCATTAAAAATTTCATTTCATCAATACAAAATATTCAAAGGGGAATTATGTAACTTGAGATATAAAAAGCAAACAAAATTAATAAATCATATTACTCGGGAGCAATCCCAATAATGGAGTTTTCACAAGGAACTGAATGCAAGGTCTCTCATGACTCTCAAAGTGATGAAACAAGCATGATAATTGATAGAGGCAATATATAATATTCATTATAATCAGATCCACAGCAAGGGGGGAAAAAGGGCACATTAGTAGCAATGATCAAACCCAAAAAGAAAAGGCTATGATTTTTCATAGAACAGAAGCATATGAACATCTAATGATTACAGTGCATGGACAATTACGCTTAATTATTCTAACATACAGCCATTGAAATAGTTGATTCTCGATGATTCTACGGTGCTAATTTTTCATCAGATCATTTGCCTTATTTACCCAAACTTGATAAATATCTTGCAAGAACATAACGAAGTGGATCTGCAACAAAATATTGAACAGTAAATACAGAATGAATTTGGATACCAAAAGTATAGTAAAAGATCTCATTCTATGCAATGCAAAAAGCATAAGCTCCTGGCTTTCAAATTGCTATTTTGAAATGGAATACCTCCTTAAACTCATTTCGAAACTCCCTGACGACAGAAATTGCTACCGTGGCAGCCTCATCGTAAGGATATCTGAAATAATACAACATTTTAGTCTTATGTAATAATAGTGATGAACTTGTCACATATTCTTATTTCAAAAAACAATTATGGATATCCAAAAGAAACTGAAGAGTTTCCTCATAAAAGAACTAGAAGCATAAATATCAGATTCTCACTGCCTAGCTTCAGGGGAAAAAGGGGACTTTTTCCAAAGAATTACAACATAAACTTCCCCACCAACCATTAATTCTGTGTGATCATCAATAATTAATCACTATTAATAACCTAAATCTATGAGATTGAGCACCTAATAATGACCATTCATATTTGTGAGTGAACTAACTTACCCAAAGACACCACATGATATAGCTGGGAATGCTATATACTGAATATTTTTATCCTTCGCAACCCTCAAACTATTCCTGCAAATCAAGGTGAGTAATAATAATAAACAAACACACACCAAATGGAGTAAGTAAACACAAACACAATGTGAGGCTACCTATAAGCGCTTGAAAGAGAAGCAGCAGGGTTACTATTAGAATTGTAGATTGGTCCAACAGTATGAACAACATGAGAAGCAGGCAATCTAAAACCACTGCATAACAAGCAACTTCAGATTACAACCTTATCATCACAAAGATAGTAAGTAACTTTGAAACTAACAGAAACTCACGGTGTGATCCTTGCCTCCCCAGTTGGGCACCGAATTCCAGGCCTCACCTCTGGAACACTATAACATGCTTGAACAAGTTCAGGACCAGCAGCCATATGTATCGCTGAAATTCAAAATAAAAATAAAAATAAAAAATCAAATTTTCAGTTTATCACCATCAGTGTTGATACAAAATAAAGTTAGTTACCGCCATCTGCACCACCACCGCCAAGCATTCTCTCATTTGCAGGATTTACCTGAAAACAAGATGGGCTTTTTTTCAGAAAAAATAAAAGATTGTATATTGAAACCCGGTTCATTGACGAACACGAAGAAAGATGGGAAGATAGTGAAGATACTATTGCATCGGAGGAACCATCGATGGACCATTTGGTGATATCTCCTTTCTGAATGACCAAAGAGCTCGATGGTGACAATGGGAACCGAACTACGCTGCTCTCTCCATTGGAAGGCCTACCAATACACTCCATTCTCGTGTTAGGGTTTCAATCTGGGTAGAAAAGATTTGTTTTCTAATAGAAATGGAGGAGCTTGTGCTACTTCAAATCGTCGTCTTCTCCGATCTTTGACTTTTTCTGTGCTTTTCACTATCGGAAGGGGACGATGACAAGGAGTAAGGAGTTGGTGTCAACCTTAAGGTGGAGTCATGAAAACTTACAACTGCCCATGGAAAGTTTCTACTTGTTGGACCTGTGGCTATTTATGACAAGAGAAAAGTAACAATTAGATCTTTACACATTTTAATTTTGGACTAATTAGTCTCTAGAAAAAAAAAATATTAATTTAATCTTAAAAAATAATAAATACTAATAATTTTTGGAAAAAAACTTCACTCGATTGATATGATTTGTGATAAATAAAGAGCACTTGATAAAAGGTATGATATGTACCCTATACTTTGGTTATAGAAAAACGGTAATATACCTAACACTTCAACAACAGAAGAGATAAGCTCGGCCACGCGGAACACCAATCAAATATCAGCAGCAAATCATTACACTTAACATTCACAAATAGCGAGGTTTTCGAACCAAATGAAGATCTCGGCCAAACTCTAAACCAACCACTAAATTATTTATCTATATAGACGAACAAATAACAATGATATACACATAGCTTTTCTGCACATTTTGATTATTTGTTATCATATCATTAAGATCTATTTTCGATTTAAGATTCAGAGTATCTTTTACAGGTGTTTCTACCGGTGGTGTTCGACTCAAGGCAATGTATAACTCCTTCAATTTCCAGTGAAGTAAAGCCATCAATAATATGAATCGTGATAACTCGGCAAGATCATCAATGCCTAGAACATTTGGCGCTCATCATGGGACCCATCACTAACCCCACTCCTTTTTTCTTCATTTAAGCTCCTTTTTTCAGGGTCTCAATAATGGTGAATAACAGAATCCAACAACTGACGCAAGCCGAATTGTTGGCACAAAATGCGGAACTTCAGGCAAAACTCCAAAGGGTGAACAACCTACTTGTGCAAAACCAGAATGAAAACAAAGACAAGGGCGACCCCAAATGTAACAACAAGCCGGTGTTAAAAACTCACCCAAAGGAAACAGTTCCTCCGAAAGAAAAGAAGATGATATCCAGCCTTTTTTCAGGAGACATTATGCAATTTCAGATGCCAAAACATTTCACTTTGCCTACCACTCTCAAAGCATATGAAGGGCTCGGAGATCCACATATTCATATTACTAAGTTTCAGGCGAGGATGTTCTTTAACAGTCTTCTGACCTTATATTATGCCGATCTTTTCCTACCTTTTTAGATGGTGTTGCTTTACTCTAGTTTTCCAAGTTGCCTACAGGATCTATTTCCAATTTTGAAGATTTGGCAGAGGCTTTCACTAACCACTTTGCTTCATCAAAAATATATGTTCATGGATCGGACTATCTTAACACCATTAAGCAGGGACAACACGAAAGCCTCAAAGATTACATGACCCAATTTGCAAAAGCAACCATGGAGATTCCGAACCTTAGTCTGGATGTCCACTTGCATGAAATTAAGAGCGGACTTCGTCTTGGCAAATTTTAAGAAACAATTGTAGTAGCAAAACTAAAAACACTAGCTGAGTGCCGAGAAAAAGCCATTGGACAGATGGAGATTGAAGAGCTCCGCGAAGCACGAAAGGGCAAACAAACAACCACTTCGGCGTGAGAAGGAAAAGAATCTCAAGACTCCACAAAACAGGGATGCCAAGAAACCATTCAAGCTCACCCCAAAATTTGATACCTATGCACGATTCAACACCGAAAGGGAGAATATCATAAACGAGATCCTCCACGCCAAAATAATAAAGCCTCCAAGAAGAGCAGGAAATTATCAAGATCAGAGGTTCGTAACTAAGCATTGCGCTTTTCACCAGAAGTTTGGCCACACAACAGATGAGTGTGTAATAGCCAAAGATCTACTCGAAAGACTAGCCCGACAAGGTCTCTTGGACTAATATGTAAAAGATTGGATACATAAGGAACACAACCCAGCTCGAGAAGACCACCCCCAAACCCCAACAGAAAAAGACAAAGGTAAATGGACAAAATCCAACCCACCAAGAGGAATCATAAAATGTATTTCAGAAGGCTTCGCAAGAGGAAGAGCAACAAACTCGGCTCGAAAGCGAAGTTATCAGACAATGCTAGCAATTGAAGAAACAACCTATTTAGCGAAGGAAGATACGGCAAAAATAGCGATTGCCTTCGCCCAATCCGACTATCGTTCTTCAAGTCCAGACCTTGATGATTCGGTGGTAATTTCTATCCAGACTGGTGACTTGTTGGTAAGAAAAGTCTTGTTAGACCCAGGCAGTAGTGCCAACATCTTATTTTATTCAATTTTTCAGAAAATAAAATTGTGTGATAAAACCATGCAACCATCCTCTGGAGAACTAGTTGGGTTCTCCTCATAGTAGATTGTCCTAGTCCATATAATATTATTCTTGGATGGCCTGATTTGAATTCTTTTGGAGCAATAGTGTCTATTTTACATTTGTGGGTCAAATTTCATGTGTAGAAAAATTTAGTGACAACAGTGTACGCCGACCATCAAGAAGCTCGGTATTGTTACAACACAAGCTTAAAGCAAAACTCAACAAAGATGATGCCACCAACACGCATGCAACCAGTGTATAACTCAGAAGAGTTGCCCTTATTATCCTAACTTGATCCCAGAGAGGATTTCCGTGAAAGATCTCAACCCATGGACAACCTTCAGAAGGTAACTTTAACTAACAACGAACACCAATTCACATATATAGGAGGTGCCCTTAAAGGTGAATAATAGTTGTCGCTAACAACCATATTGTGAGACAATGCCAATATGTTCATATGGACCCCTGCCGACATGCCAGGGATTGTCCCCGACATTATTTATCACAAACTGGCATTTGACAAAATAGCCCAACCTATAGCGTAGAAAAAGCAAAACCATGGAACAGAAAAAATGGCGGCATCTCTTGAGGAAACCAAGAAATTACTTGCTGCTGGATTCATCAGGGAAATACAATTCACAACGTAGTTATCAAATGTGGTAATGGTAAGAAAAACTCAGATAAATGGCGCATGTGCGTCGACTTTACAAATCTTAATAAAGATTGCCCTAAAGATGTTTACCCATTACCTTGCATTGACAAATTGGTTGATAATGCTTTCGATTTTAATAGCTTTAGTTTCATGGATGCATATTCTGGTTATAACCAGATTCTAATGCATCCTAGAGATCAGAGTAAGACAACCTTTATAACAGAATTTGGTCATTTTTATTATACAGTAATGCTATTTAGTCTAAAGAATGCAGGTGCCACATATCAACAATTAATGGACAAGGTGTTTCGACAACAAATAGGACAGAATATGAAAGTTTATGTTGATGATATAGTTGCAAAGACATCCGCACAGAGTCCTCATTGCGCCGACCTATTAGAAATCTTTGGTCAAATTCGAGCATATAACATGAGGCTAAACCCAAAAAAATGTGCATTTGGAGTACAAGGAGGCAAGTTTCTCGGATTCATGCTGACTTCTCGTGAATCGAAGCAAACCATGAAAAATACAATGCCATACTCAACAAAACAAACCTAAGAACCGTAAAAGAAGTACAACAATTAGCTGGGAGAGTAGCTGCGTTATCACAGTTCCTACCAACAATAGCAAATTGATTATACCACTTTTTTCAAACTATATCTAAAAGCAAACAGTTTAGGAGGACTGAGGACTGCAAATGATCATTTACAGAACTAAAGACTATCTTATCATCACCTCCAATACTCTAGAGACCAGAAATCAGTAAACCATTATTTCCAAAGTCACACAATAATCGTCAGAATAGATCAACCTCTGCGGCAAATCTTAGCCAAGCTTGAGTTAGCCAGAAGACTGATCAAATGGGCCATTGAACTCTCTGAGTTTGATATTCAGTACCAATCAAGGCCGACCTTAAAGTCCCAGATACTAGTAGATTTCGTTTCTAAATTTACTACCAACACACAACTCCAGGAGCCGGATTGGAAGTTACATATAGATGGGGCATCAAACCAAGAAGGTAGTGGAGCAGAAGTATTGCTAAAAGACGAAGACATGGTGATAGTTGAGCAGTCGTTACAGTTCTCCTTTACTGCAAGCAACAATATAGTAGAATACGAAGCTCTGCTGGCAGGACTAAAGCTTGCCCAGATACCTCGGCTCACGGTTTATTGCGACTTCCTCTTGGTTGTACAACAAATTAACACAAGCTTCCAGGTATGAGATTGATGAGCGGATAATTTATACATTTTTTGACATTGTTTTTAGGTAGTTTTTAGTAAGTTCAAGCTACTTTTAGGGATGTTTTCATTAGTTTTTATGTTAAATTCACATTTCTGGACTTTACTATGAGTTTGTGTGTTTTTCTGTGATTTCAGGTAATTTCTAGCTAAAATTGAGGGACCTGAGCAAAACTCTGATAAGGAGGCTGACAAAGGACTGCTGATGCTGTTGGAATCTGACCTCCTTGCACTCGAAATGGATTTTCTGTAGCTACAGAACTCTAAATGGCGCGCTCTCAACGGCGTTGGAAAGTAGACATCCAGAGCTTTCCAGCAATATATAATAGTCCATACTTTATTCGGGAATTGACGACGTAAACTGGCGCTCAACGCCAGTTCCATGCTGCTGTCTGGAGTAAAACGCCAAAAACACGTCACGACCCGGAGTTGAACGCCCAAAACACTGGCGTTCAACTCCAAAAGAAGCCTCAGCTCGTGGATAGATCAAGCTCAGCCCAAACACACACCAAGTGGGCCCCGGAAGTGGATTTATGCATCAATTACTTACTCATGTAAACCCTAATAGCTAGTCTAGTATAAATAGGATAATTTACTATTGTATTAGACATCTTTGGACGTTTAGTTCTCATATCATGGGGGCTGGCCACTCAGCCATGCCTGAACCTTTCACTTATGTATTTTCAACGGTGGAGTTTCTACACACCATAGATTAAGGGTGTGGAGCTCTGCTGTACCTCAAGTTTCAATACAATTACTATTATTTTCCATTCAATTCTCTTTTATTCTTATTCCAAGATATACGTTGCACAACAACTTGATGAATGTGATGATCCATGACACTCATCGTCATTCTCACCTATGAACGCGCGTGACTGACAACCACTTCCGTTCTACCTTAGGCCGGGCGCATATCTCTTAGATTTTCCAACAGAATCTTCGTGGTATAAGCTAGATAGATGGCGGCATTCATGGGAATCCGGAAAGTCTAACCTTGTCTGTGGTATTCCAAGTAGGATTCCAGTATTGAATGACTGTGACGAGCTTCAAACTCCT
>NC_029781.3:73445778-73457128 GCF_000817695.3 Arachis duranensis
CCATTTTCACTGAGAGGATGGGATGTAGCCATTGACAACGGTGATGCCCTTCATACAGCTTGCCATGGAAAGGAGTAAGAAGGATTGGATGAATGTAATAAGAAAGTAGAGATTCGAGAGGAGCACAGCGTCTCTATATGCCTATCTGAAATTCCCGCCATGGAATTATATGAGTAACTATTTACTATTTTATTTTCTGTTTATTATTTATTTTCGAATTTATCATAAACCATTTAATCTGCCTAACTGAGATTTACAAGGTGAACATAGCTTGCTTCATACCAACAATCTCTGTGGGATCGACCCTTACTCACGTAAGGTATTACTTGGATGACCCAGTACACTTGCTGGTTAGTTGAACAGAGTTGTGAGATTCTCTAACAGTGCATGTAACTCTTTTGGTCCAACAACAACACTAAGCTGTTGGTGCCATTACTAGGGATTATTAAGATCCCAATTCATCATACCATGATCTCTTTGGGGTATTTAATTATAGCTGCCAACATCATGGGAAAAATAATAGATCACAATTTCGTCCACCAAGTTTTTGGCGCCGTTGCCGGGGATTGTTCGAGTATGGACAACTACGGTTCATCTTGTTGCTCAGATTAGGTAATTTTCTTTTCAAAAATCTTTTTCAAAATTTTTCTTTTCTTTTTCGTTTTTCCTAACTTTATTTTTGAAAAATATAATAAAAATACAAAAAAATCATAAAATCATAAAAATAAAAAATATTTTGTGTTTCTTGTTTGAGTCTTGAGTCAATTTTTAAGCTTGGTGTCAATTGCATGCTTTAAAAAATTTTTCTTGCATTTTTCAAAAATTTCATTCATTCATAGTGTTCTTCATGATCTTCAAGTTGTTCTTGGTAAATCCTCTTGTTTAATCTTGATGATTTCTTGTTTTGTGTTGTTTGTTGTTTTTCATAATAAGTCGGGATGTTCATCATAATCCTCAAAGTGTTCTTGGTGTTCATCTTGACATTCATAGTGTTCTTGCATGCATCATGTGTTTTGATCCAAAATTTTCATGTTTTGGGTCATTTTTATGTTTTTCTCTCTCATAATTAAAAATTCAAAAAATCAAAAAATATCTTTTCCTAAATTTTCTCATAATTTTCGAAAATTTGAGTTGACTTAGTCAAAAATTTTTAAAATTTGTTGTTTCTTACAAGTCAAGTCAAATTTTCAAATTTAAAAATCTTATCTTTTCAAAATCTTTTTCAAAAATCATATCTTTTCCATTTTTTTTCCTTTTTTTCGAAAATTTCAAAAAAACTTTTTCAAAATATTTTCAAAATCTTTTTCTTATCTTTATATCAAATTTTCGAAAATTCACTAACAATTAATGTGATTGATTCAAAAATTTGAAGTTTGTTACTTTCTTGTTAAGAAAAGTTCAATCTTTAAATTCTAGAATCTTATCTTGTAGTTTCTTGTTAGTAAAGTAATTAATTTTAATTTTAAAAATTAAATCTTTTTCAACCATATCTTTTTATTATATCTCCTTATCTTATCTTTTTATCATATCTTTTTCAAAAATTTTATCTTGTCCAAAAAATTTAATTTCAAAATATCTTATTATCTTCTTATCTTTTCAAATTTGATTTTCAAATCTTTTTCAATCAACTAACTAACTTCTTGTCTATTTTTTATCTTTTTCAAAACCACCTAACTACTTTTCTATCTCTAATTTTCGAAAATATCTCCTTCTTTTTTTTAAAAAAATTCTTTTTAATTAATTAATTGTTTCAAATTTTAATTTTAATTTTAATTTCCTATCTTAATTTTCGAAAATCATTAACTCCTTTTCAAAAAATTTTCGAAAATCCATCTCTCATCTTCTTCTATTTATTTATTTATTTACTAACACTTCTCTTCATCTCTTATCACCTCCCCTATCCTTACTCTTTATACAGACTATTCATCCCTCTCCTTCCATTATCCCCTTTCTTCTTCTACTAACAATAAGGAACCTCTTTACTGTGAGCATAGAGGATTCCTCTTTCTTTTCTTGTTCTCTTCTTCCCTATATGAGCAGGAACAAGGAAAAAAGATATTCTTATTGAAGTTGACCCTAAACCTGAAAGGACTCTGAAGAGGAAATTAAGAGAAGATCAAAGAGCAATGAGGGAGGAGTAACAAAGGCAAGGAAGGGACATAGAAGAGCTTAAGGACATTGTTGGTCCTTCAAGAAGAATACGCCACTAAGGTGGATTCATTTCTTGTTCTTACTTTTCTGCTGTTCAGTTTTTATATTATATGTTTATCTATGTTTTGTATCTCTACTTCATGATCATTAGTGTTTAGTAACTATGTCTTAAAGTTATGAATAATTCCATGAATCCTTCACCTCTCTTAAATAAAAAAATGTTTTAATTCAAAGGAACAAGAAGTACATGAATTTCGAATTTATCTTTGAATTTAGTTTAATTATATTGATGTGGTGACAATACTTTTTGTTTTCTGAATGAATGCTTAAACAGTGCATATTTTTGATCTTGTTGTTTATGAATGTTAAAACTGTTAGCTCTTGAAAGAATGATGAACAAAGAGAAACGTTAGTGATGATCTGAAAAATCATAAAATTGATTCTTGAAGCAAAAAAAAGCAGTGAAAAAGCAAAAGCTTGTGAAAAAAAATGGCAAAAAAATAGAAAGAAAAAGAAAAAGCAAGCAGAAAAAGCCAATGGCCCTTAAAATCAAAAGGCAAGGGTAAAAAGGATCCAAGGCTTTGAGCATCAATGGATAGGAGGGCCCAAGGAAATTAAATCCAGGCCTAAGCGGCTAAATCAAGCTGTCCCTAACCATGAGCTTGTGTCATGAAGGTCCAAGTGAAAAGCTTGAGACTGAGTGGTTAAAGTCGTTATCCAAAGCAAAAAGAGTGTGCTTAAGAACTCTGGACACCTCTAACAGGGGACTCTAGCAATGCTGAGTCACAATCTGAAAAGGTTCACCCAGTTATGTGTCTGTGGCATTTATGTATCCGGTGGTAATACTGGAAAACAAAGTGCTTAGGGCCACGGCCAAGACTCATAAGTAGCTGTGTTCAAGAATCAACATACTTAACTAGGAGAATCAATAACACTATCCAAAATTCTAAGTTCCTAGAGAAGCCAATCATTCTAAACTTCAAAGGAAAAAGTGAGATGCCAAAACTGTTCAGAAGCAAAAAGCTACAAGTCCCGCTCATCTAATTATAATTAATATTCATTGATATTCTTGAATTTATAGTATATTCTCTTCTTTTTATCCTATTTGATTTTCAGTTGCTTGGGGACAAGCAACAATTTAAGTTTGGTGTTGTGGTGGGCGAAATTGTGATCCTCAAAATTGGTCTCTTTATATTTGTATGAAATCAAAAATACCCCAAAGAGATCATGGTATGATGAATTGAGATCTTAATAATCCCTGGTAATGGCATCAACAGCTTAGTGTTGTTGTTGGACCAAAAGAGTTACAGGCACTGTTAGAGAAGCTCACAACTCCGTTCAACTTAACCAGCAAGTGTACTGGGTCATCCAAGTGAGTAAGGGTCGATCCCACAGAGATTGTTGGTATGAAGCAAGCTATGATCACCTTGTAAATCTCAGTTAGGCAGATTAAATGGTTATGGATTTCAAAAATTAATAATAAATAGAAAATAAAATAGGATAGAAATACTTATGTAAATTAATGGTGGAAATTTCAGATAGGCGTGTGGAGATGCTAGAATCCTCTCAAATCTCTGTTTTCCTATTGCTTTCATCCAATCCTTCTTACTCTTTTCCATGGCAAGCTGTATGTAGGGCATCACTGTCATCAATGGCTACTTTTCATCCTCTCGGGAAAATGGTCCTATGCGCTGTCACTGCATGGCTAATCGTCTGGAGGCATCACCCTTGTCGATGGTTACATCCCATCCTCTCAATGAAAATGGTCCAAATGCTCTGTCACAGCACGGCTAATCATCTGTCGGTTCTCAATCAGGTTGGAATAGAATCCCTTGATTCTTTTGCGTCTGTCACTAACGCCCAGCCTTCAAGAGTTTGAAGCTCGTCACAGTCATTCAATACCAGAATCCTACTCAGAATACCACAGACAAGGTTAGACTTTCCGGATTCTCGGAATCCTACTCGGAATACCACAGACAAGGTTAGACTTTCTGGACTCCCATGAATGCCGCCATCTATCTAGCTTATACCACGAAGATTCTGTTGGGGAATCTAAGAGATATGCGCCCGGTCTAAGGTAGAACGGAAGTGGTTGTCAGTCACGCGCGTTCATAGATGAGAATGATGATGAGTGTCACGGATCATCACATTCATCAAGTTGAAGTGCAACTATCTTGGAATAAGAATAAAAGAGAATTGAATAGAAAATAATAGTAATTGTATTGAAACTTGAGGTACAGCAGAGCTCCACACCCTTAATCTATGGTGTGTAGAAACTCCACCATTGAAAATACATAAGTGAAAGAGCCCCCCATAGTCTAAGGACTTTGCGACTCCCTCTTGGTTGTACAACAAATTAACACAAGCTTCCAGGTACGAGATCTTTTGCTTGAACAATATTGGCTCATGACAAAGGATCTCATTTCTAAATTTGTCAAATTTGAAATTATTCATGTGCATAGTGAACAAAACACCCGAGCCGATGTCTTATCTAAATTAGCTACCACAAGGGCAAGCACACACGCACCAACGTTATCACAATTAACACTTGAAAATCCTAGTATAGATTTAACATGCATATTAAGTATCACAGAGGCAAGCGATTAGAAGACTTTTTTTCTCAATTATAGCAATAACGGAGTTATTCCGGTCGAAGAGACAAATCCATGACTTTTTTTATGAAAGGTAAGTTTTTACACAAGCATTGGAAATAGGTGAGGATTCTCACAACCACTACTAAAGTGCCTCAGTAAGGAAGAGGCTGAAATCGTTTTGGCCGAAACACATGAAGGTTTATGTGGAAACCATGTAGGAGGATGAAGCTTAGCGGCCAAAATACTTTGGACAGGATACTATTGGCCGACGTTGAAGCGAGATTGCATAAGTAAAGTACAAAGATGTGATAATTGCCAGAAGCACGCAACAATCATAAGAACACCCACCGGGCAATTACACAGTATTGAGGTAAGTTGGCTGTTCTATAAGTGAGGAATAAATATCCTCGGACTATTCTCGAAGGCATCAGGCCAGGTAAAATTCCTTTTAGTTTCAATAGATTACTTTTCATAATGGATTGAGGCACAACTACTAGAATAACAGCCGAAAAGGTACGATCCTTCTTGTGGAAGAACATTATATATAGGTATGGTATTTTAGGAGAAATAATATCTGATAATGGTAGACAATTCACTGACCATAGTCTTGTTTTATTCTTCCAAAATTTTAATATCAAACACCATTTTAGCTCAGTCTTAACCATTATGTCATACTATTCAAGTCTCAATCTATATTCAATCATTTATTTTTAAAAATCTCAAACAAACATAACATATTCCTTTGAAGAAAAAAAATACTTTTTTATCTATTTAAGTTAGTATTCTTTTATATTTTATTAGTTCTTTAATTGAATATATTTTTCTAGCAAAAAATATTCAAATATTTAATAAGTATTATAAATTTTTATATTTATCTTTCTAATTATATTTTTTTTACATATTTTACGTCATATATTACAATTTTTCTACAACTATAATTATAAAAAATAAAAAAATGATGTATTTTTTAAGAATAATGTTAATATTTAGAAGAATATAACTTATACAATGTCAATATCTATTAATACCTGATAATATTTTAAGATTCAGATTTTAAGTAACTTAAAATTCGAAAAGTCTCATTTTAAAATTTTTTATAATCTTTATCTGTATAATTATTTATTTATTATTATATTAGTAAAAAATTTAAAAAGTAATTATATTTGTATATTTTGTTTCAATATAAAATTATAAATACTATTATATAATTTTTATGTTAAAAATTTTTTGAACCCCAAAAAATTTTCTTCTAGCTCCGCCACTACATATATTTATACTTACAGATTTTAAAAGATAAAAATATTTTTAAAAGTTTTTAACGTGGGTCTTTTTAAAATTAGCTTATACTTATCAAAATAAAAAAGTCTAATATAATCTCATATATTAATAAATTTCAAAATTTACTCTTGTTATTTATATTTATTATAGTATTTTTAAATTTTAAAAAATATTTTACCAAATACAATTGTTATTATATATGCTTATTAAAAAATATTTTTAATTTAATTTATCAAATATAAATGCTATTATTTTTTAGAAAAAAATATCTTTTAAAAGCTAGTTTCTATACCATATTTTCATAAAATAAAAATTTTACTAAAAGCGTTTGCTTCTATGACTAAGAAGCTTTACTCGCTTGTGCTTCCTCCTACACCAGTAAAAAGTGTACTATCAAAACCATAATATCCTAAAGAGAAAATATTATCACCATTTATAAAAGGAGAGAAATAAACCTTAAGAGTTATTTTCTTCTAACAGAAAAAAAAAACTAAATACTAGAAATAAAAACAAAACAAGATCAGAGACCAAACAAAGAACAAAAGATAAAAGCTCACCGAATACCATAATTATCGAACTTGGTTCGACATGGTCGTCGAATCGAAAATTCGGTCATCAATTCAGATTGAGTCATCAATGGTTTAATTAATTCAGACAAATTTGGTCAAATCTAATAAAAGTTGGTTAAAACCTGTAAGACCCATAAATTTTGAAAAATCTTATTACGAGCTAATTTCAATTTATTTATTTATTAAATACTTTAATTTTAGAAATTATTTTATGAAAGATAATTAAAGCTAGTTTGGATAAATTGAGTTTAAAATAAATTAAAGTTTTTATCTTATTTTAAAATTATTGGATATTTTTCTATATTTAATTTATAAAACTTAGTAGTTATTAAAGAATAAGAATTTTATATGATTTAGTTTAAATAATTGAAATTTTAGAATTTAATACATTAATTTTTATAGACAAAGAATATTAATTATATTATCTCTAATTTTAAATTAGAATACTTGATTAAAAGTCAATTAGCAAATTGATAATTAAATAATATTTTTAAAGTAATTTTAACAGATTAAATTAGACTTCAAATTAATAAAATATACCTTAATTTTATTAAAATTATCAAACTCCAATTTTACCCAAAATTTCCAAATCCAACCTAAACCCTAACTAAACAAAATTCTAATTTTACCCTAACCCCCTACCCACACTCACTGCCACTCACCGCCACTCACACTACCTGTTCCAAGGGCTACCTGAAACTGAAGGTCGATCTTGGACGAGATCTATTGATGTGATCGGAGATGTTGTGTACAATTTGCTGGACCCTTGAGGTGCTTGTTGATCTTTAATCACCGGAGGGTGGTGGTACCTGCAAAAGACTCCGATACTTAAGTTAGGGCGGGCTTTAGGTAGGTTTTTTTTTGTAGAATTGGAGAGTGCGTTATACCTGGGTGCTCCAGTGTATTTATAGTAGCGTAGAGTGACCTTCCTTGAGATAAGTTAGTTATCTTATCTTTTGTTGATGAGATCACTTATCTTTTGGACAGCCGCCTTCAAGTGGATTGCGAGCCTCTGCTTTGGGCCTGTTTGGGCCTCTATGGTGATTTGGTCGAGCTCTTTGGGAAGAGGTCGGTGTCAACAGTCTTATAAGAGGTCGGCCGCTTTGTCCTCGTCCAACCCGGACTGTACAGCTCGGTCCAAGGTATGAACAGTGCCCCTGCTTGAGCTTCAATCTTTCTCTTGAGGTCGTGTTTTTAGACTTCGACCCCTTTGAGGAAGTCGTGCTCGAGCATTGTTTTGGTGGGTTTTGAGCAGCTCCTCCTTAGGTGAATCTAGCGTTGCTTCTGCTTTAATGCAAAGCGTTTCTAGCTTTTTAATTTGCGGCGTGATTTTAGGATGTGTTTAGCTTCCTTGGGAACGTGCGAGCACTTTTAAAAGCCTTATTAATAGGGTTTTTAATTTTCTTTTGCCGTTTCATTCCCTCCTTTCAATTTGAATTTAGAGAAGGAATTTGGAGAAGTTTTCTTTCTTCCTTCTGTAAAGAACACCCTCTTTTTGCCCCAAGCTTTTTCTTCTTTCTTTGACATTTTGAAGCTTTTGTTGGATCATTCTTTGTTGGATCATTCGCGCTTTCGCCACGCATCCGCCACTGCTCTTCATCTTCCTTCACAGGTTGGTACTTTTGTTTCGTACCCTTTCTTTGCAGATTTTTATTATTGTCGCTCTTTGTGCTTGCATGATTCCTTTTTTGCGCAAAGTTTTGGTCTTGCTGGCCTTTTCCCTAAAAAGGTCAAAGCTTTCTTTATGGTTTTATTGTATATCTAGGTATTTCGTCGAAGTTGTGATCTTTCTCTTTTACTGTGAAGAAATGTTGATATCTGGATTCCTTTTTTGCCTCTTTGTGTTTTCTTTTGTCTGAAAATGTTAGGGCTTTGGCTTTTGCGCCATGTCTAGAGTAAGCACATTAATGATATCAGAAGTGGATAAGAGTATCATTAATGTGCTTAGTCACTACCTAATCATATCCCGCTATTTGATCTTATCCTAATATCTATGGATAATTACCTAAGATAAATATAGATAAGATAGTAATTAATAATCCTAGTCATATCCTAGTCATGGCTTAGTAGGAATTCTTATCTCTAATGTCTATGGATAGTTATCTAAGATAAAAATTAATTAATGAAGAGGATAGAGCGAGAAAAAGAGAAAAAGAGAGAGAGAGAGTTTGGCTAGTTAGAGAGAGAAAGGATAAGAATGTGGAGTTTAGGTATATCCTACTAGGCTTAGGTAGTATTTTTACCACATGGTAAAAATATGTGTGGTCAAGAACCACTCTAGAAAATAGTGCATACACATGTGGCTAAAATTTTTTATTGGAAAAGAAGAAAGAAAGTAGTAAAAATCCACAAACTAGCTTCTACGGTTTTTCGCAAAAAGCATAATTAACCCGGTTTTACTTTTGACATGGACTTTGATTGGCATTAATATCTTAAGAATACTGTAGAAGAAATAATAGATAAAATTATTTGTGACACTAGAATTACCTAATTAATTATTATTTTCAAAATCTTTTTTTGAAAAAAAAGTGGTTCTTACACAAGGAGCCATGAAAATGTTGATGTGGAACTGTCAGAGTTCAGAAAAATTCTTGACAGTTTACAGCATGAAAGAGCTGTGCAAAGCTCATTCCTCCAAGGTGGTATTTTTATTTGAAACAAAAAATATCACCCCATATGTAGAGAGGATTATGTGGGGTGTTGGCTTCCTTAACTTATTTTGTGTTTATTTAGGGGTTATGATGGAGGTTTAGTGTTGTGTTGGAAAGAAGATACGGTCGCTCAGGTAATTAGTTGTGACGATTACTATGTGTAGTTTCTACAGACATATTCTAGAACACAAATGATATTGGAGATCATGGAGGTGTATTTAATCATTGAAGAAAGACAATGAGAGATACAATATAATGAGCTTCTCAATCTAATGGCTCACAGAGATGGGCTGAAATTAGTTATTGGTGATTTCAACACATTAGAGCTTACCATGAGAAGGAAAGAGGTAAAATGAAATTAGCTTCATCAATTCAAAGCTTCGATGACTTTATAAACAATGGTTGATTGATTGATTTAGGTTATGAGGAACCAAAGTACACTTGGTCTAACAAGCAATTTGGCAGCAACTTTATCAAGAAGAGACTAGATGGAGCTCTTGGCTATAGTGAGTGGAGATCTGGTTATTCAAGGGCTACAATCAACCATTTGAGTGACATTGGTTTAGACCGCAGACCTCTTTTACTTACTTTAGATATTGACTATCATAAACCGAAGAGAAGGTGTCATTTCCAAGAAAAATGGTGCAATAAGGAGGAAGTCAGGAAGATAGTAAATAAAGTGTGGAAGACAAATGTTATGGACTCACCTATATTTAAGTTACACCAGAAATTGAAATAGTGTAGGCATACTGATAAACCACTATTTTATGGTTTATCTTATGCTCAATTGAGTAGTTTTTATCAACTCTTTACTCACTTATTCATACAATTCGCATGTTTTACATTTTCCTTCCTAATTTTGTGCTATGATTGAAAACATGCTTTTTTGATCTTATATTTGCTTATTATTAATCCTCTCTTATGACCATTAGATGCCTTGATATGTGTGTTAAGTGTTTTCAGATATTATAGGGTAGGAATGGCTTGGAGGATGGAAAGGAAGCATGCAAAAGTGGAAGGAAAACAAGAAGTTGGAGAAACTGCAAAGTTGTCAGCCTGACCCTTTCGCACTAAAACAACCATAACTTGAGCTACAGAGGTCCAAATGACGCGATTCTAGTTGCATTGGAAAGCTAACGTCCGAGGCTTCGATTTGATATATAATATGCCATAGTGGCCCTGACGCTAGGCGACGCAACCGCGTGCTCCATGCGGCCGCGTCGCAATGACGAAAAACCAGCGTGGCAGATTTCTTCTCCAGCGATTTCTGGGCTATTTTCGACCCAGTTTTCGGCCCAGAAAACTCAGATTAGAGGCTATAAAGTGGGGGAATGCATCCATTCATAAGGAGGCACTCATAATTCACTTTTACAATTTTAGATGTAGTTTTTAGAGAGAGAGGTTCTCTCCTCTCTCTTAGCATTAGGATTTAGGACTTCTCTTAGTTTTAGGAGTGACTCTCAATCTCAGGTTCTTTATTTTTATTTATCCCAATTTACTTTATGAACTCTTCCATGTTACAGATTACTCTTTTAAATTAATGTTATTTGAGATATTTCAGATCTATGATTGCTTTTTTTAATTCATGTTGTTGGTAATTATCCAAATTATTTTCATTCGCGTAGATAGTTTTTCTTTTGGCCTTGGTTAAATAATTGGTGACTCTTGAGTTATCAAACTCATTGTTAATTGAAAATTGGAATTCATCTACTTAACTTACCTTCATAGTTAGAGGTTAAAAAGTGGGAGAAAAATCCAATTCTCATTACAATTGATAAGGATAACCAGGATAGGACTTCCAGTTCCCATACCTTGCCAATAATTTATTTTATAGTTATTTATTTATTTTTCTTATATTTTTTGGGCAACATACTGCCCCTTACTTCCAAAACCCTAATTTACAAACTCATAACTAATAATAAGAACATACTTCCCTACAATTCCTTGAGAAGACGACCCGAGGTTTAAATACTTCGGTTATCAATTTATTTAGGGGTTTGTTACTTGTGACAACCAAAACGTTTGTACGAAGGAATTTCTGTCGGTTTAGAGACTATATCTACAACGCGACTGTTTTTATGAAATTCTTTACTGGCAAAAATCCTAA
>NC_029781.3:73457153-73489437 GCF_000817695.3 Arachis duranensis
AGTCTGGTTATAATTATGTTGCAGGAAGAGGAGATTATAATGACATCAGGCATCAAGGTTGGAAGAATCAAAGATGGGAGGAGCCACAAGGATTTGATCAACCCTCTTGGCCACAACCCCCTCCAATGCACTACAACCAACAACCATTCTGTGATGCATACCAAAATGATGACTATGGCGGACCCCCTTGTAGTTACCAACAAGTCCCGCCATATGCTTATGAACCATCTCTTCAACATAACTTTGGACTACCAAACTCACAAGCCCCTTTCCACCATTCACCTCCATACGACCCTAACCCTCATCCACCATACTAACCACCTTATGAGCCAAATGAACCATATACAGAACCACCACCTTTCCAACACAACTACTCTCATGAACCACCACCTCAATATTCCCCATCTCCATATAATTATCAAGATGAACCATCTTCCTATTATGAACCCTCTCTCCCAACCAATGAATCCTCATATCCACCCCAACCTTCAGTGGATGACAGACTTCGTGTTTTTCTTCAAAGTTCTTTAGAAAGGCAAGAAAGGATGAATACGAGTGTGCTAAATTTCGCAGCCGCCTTAGGCGAGTTTATAAATATAATAGCTTCCCAATATCTGAGCACTCAAAGAACTCCCATGGCTACATGTGGAGAATCAGAAGAAGAGCAAAGCATGAAGGAGACACTAGAAACTTCGGTGGACAATGAGGAACATGGCTTTGTACTGGAACAAGTGGAGGAAGCCATAATAGTTGCAGAGGAAGAAATGGTTGAAGACTTAGGAGATGCTGAACCTCCATGGAAAAGTCAAGACATAGAGCCTCCTTCCAAGACAGTTGCAATTGATGTTGAGGAGGGTGTACAACCTCCAAGGCATATCATAGCTAAAGACTTTGAAGAGGTTGATCAAGAGATGGAGATTCAAGAAGAAGAAGCACACCCTCCTATGCCCTTGGTAAGCAATGAAGAGGAGATTGAATTGGAAGAAAGCTACCAAGAGGAAAAGGTTGAAATTGAAGAAACTTGCAAAGAAGTGGTAGTTATCAGAGAAGAGCACAAGGGAGTGGAGCTTGCAATTTCATTAAAAATACCTTCCCCTAAGTTGCCATCATCCTTCACAACATTCAAGTGGGTAAAATTCATATCCCTGAGCTTTCTAATTCCACTTGAATATGGGCTACTGGAGACGGATGGTCAACTTAGAACTCTTTGTGACATTAAGAGTAAGCGGAAGATGGCCAGTGGTAAGAATTGTCCTGCAAGGTTCATCATGGTTGGAAGCTTTAAGTTTAAACGTAAAGGTTGGTATAGAGCTCAACTGAATGGGTCTAGGAAGTTGTTTGGCCGCTTACGTGAGAATTCAGACTGCTTACCACCCGGATGGAACAATATTGCTCAACCAAAAGACGGGTGCAAAGGCAAGGTTTGGGACCCCGGAATCCATTCTACCAATCACCACTCTTGGGGCCTTGTCACTTGCTTTAACTTAATTGAAGGCTTTCTGTGCCTAGTTTGGGATCTCGGAGGATACTGGAATCACAAATATTGGTGGAGATTCCTGGATCAGTACAAGCACAAGCCACCATAGCAGAAAGCTCATCAAATGTCCAACTTAAGGACTTTAACTAAAAGTGCTAGGTAGGAGACAACCCACCATGGTATGATCTTTCCTTTTTTTCAATTATAATTTTATTTAGTTTTGTTTAATTTTGAATTTTATTTTATTTCATTGAATCTGGAGTTTTTCATAACATTCATATTAATATTGCATTCTACATATTACATATAAAAAAAAACAATGGCACGCGACGCGATTGCATCAGCGACACGTCCGCGTCGCAAGGAGAGGGGAGAAAATAAAAACGAACAGAGAGTCACGCTGGAGCGTGGCAGGAGGCGTGCCAATGGCATAAATCACCCCACACGATCGCGTCGCTGACCGCGTCATATGGGAATAATGGCCTCCCATGCGACCGCGTGACCCACGCGGCCGCGTGACCAAGATTTCGACGTAAAAGGGTGCACAACCAATTATTGTGCTAGAGTGGTGCCGGATTGGTGCTGAACGCACAATTCTATCCACACGGTCGCGTGACCCACGTGACCGCGTCACATTCTTCTAGAGCCCACTCACGCGATCGCATGCCCCATGCAATCACGTCACTTAAAATTTGGCACTAACAATAATTTGAACAGAGAGTTGTGCGAGCGCGAGGCTGCCCTCACGCCAGTAGCATGAATTGTGTCACGCGACCGCGTGGCCGACGCGATCGCGTCAATCATTATCAGCGCAAGTCGCGCGACCGCGTGCCCCACGCGGCCGCGTCGCTTGCGCCGCACAACTTATCCTAATTTGCCAAATATCTTATCTTTTCTTCCCCAATCCTAATTTCTTCTATCTTTTCTTCTTTCTTCTTTCTTTCTTACTTTACTTCTTCCCTTTTCATTCTTCTTATTTTTCTTTTTATTTTATCTTAATTTATTTTCATATCTCATTCATTGCATTTTAAATTTGTACATATTTTTATTTTCTTTTCTGAATTTTTTTATTTTTCCATTAGTGTTAAATATCTTTTCTTATTCAACTGTTGCATCTTTTCTTGAATTTATTTTGGTAACTTGTTTTACACTGTTGGGCAATACTATTTAAGTCAATGTTAATCTTTTTATATTATTTGTATTAATTTTGCATTGACATGAATTTATATTGTCTTACACTCTCTTCCCCATTGTTGTACATTTTGTACCACTGGCATGCCATGGCTTCTATTGTTTTCTCACGTACATGTTGAAGCTTCCATGTAAATGAGACCCTTATCATTTGGCATTAACACCCATACTTTATTTATTTTCTATCTTTTGGGTTACTTTTCTTCTTTTTCTCTTCTTTCAGGCTGGCCACCGAAGACGGAAAAGGGAGAAACTTCTATAAGGAGAGACAGACAAGTCCATCTGCAAAATCTTGAAGAAAAGCATCAGTTGCAACAACCCGTCCACCTGCACATCTCAGCATGCACCGAGGACGATGCAATCTTTAAGTGTGGGGAGGTCAATACCGATCTCCATGGGTTAGTACTTTCTTGTCTCAAACACCAATGTTTAAATTTTCTTTGTAGATTAGTTCTTGCATTTGCATACTTGTTTGATTTTTGCATATTTTACCACTTGGTTAAAGTAATATTTTCTTTTTTGGTTGCATTTTATCAACCAATATTTTGTTTTGGTGTGTGTTGTTCTCTCTAAAATTGTGATCTATATCTTGCTTAATTCTATATGTCCATGGTTTGATGTCTGTATGCACTTACATGATTGAGGCATTTGTTTCACTGAGCTTACATACCCATATGGCCTTACCTTTCATTATCCCTTGCAAACCAATGTTGAGCCTATTATACCCCTTTATTCTTTACTTTTAGCACATCATTAACTCTAAGTGGAAAACAATAATATCCTTAATTTGAATCTTTGGTTAGCTTAGACTAGTGAGAGTGCTCATGAATTAAGTGTGGGGAAGTGAATTTGGAAACATTTGGTTTGAGAATTGAGTATGTTAGAATTTTCTGAAAATGTAAAAGAAATGTTTAGGACATGTTCATGCATTCAATAAATTAATCATATGCATTGAGAAAAACAAAAGAAAAAAAGAATTTATAAAAAAAAGAGCAAAATAAGTGAAAGGGGACAAAATGCCCCAAAGTAAGTAGTAAAGGCAATGCATATGAGTTGTACTTGAAATTAGAATGCATGAATATGTGGAAAATATGGTTAATGGATGGTTAGATATTGTATTATGATTACATGGATTGTTTAAGTTGGGTGGGAAAGTTTCAGTTAATTAAGAATTCAGATTTTAGTCCACTTGACCAAATACAATCCTACCTTGACCCTAACCCCATTACAACCCTTAAAAGACCTCTTGATATGTGCATTTATGCATTAAATTTTTGTTGATTGGTAGAATAAAAACAAGCCTTAGAAAGTAAGGTTAATAGAGAATTGAGAGAATCGAACCTTAAACACTTGAGTGATTAGAGTGTATACACTACCAGTGAGGATTCGATGCTCAATCCCTTGTTTCCAGCTTTCATGAGCTATTTTCTCCTTGCAAGTCTATTTGTACTTCATTTTTATGATTTGAATTAGTGAAATCCAGTTCATATATGTTCTTAAAGGATTTGTTTACTTTTAACCAAGTAGGTAGAAGCATGTTGCATTTAGTTGCATTCATAGGTTGCATCTCATACATTCTATCATTCATCTTCATCTCTTTATAGTTTCTCTTGAGCTTAGCATGAGGACATGCTATTGTTTAAGTGTGGGGATGTTGATAAACCACTATTTTATGGTTTATCTTATGCTCAATTGAGTAGTTTTTATCAACTCTTTACTCACTTATTCATACAATTCGCATGTTTTACATTTTTCTTCCTGATTTTGTGCTATGATTGAAAACATGCTTCTTTGATCTTATATTTGCTTATTATTAATCCTCTCTTATGACCATTAGATGCCTTGATATGTGTGTTAAGTGTTTTCAGATATTATAGGGCAGGAATGGCTTGGAGGATGGAAAGGAAGCATGCAAAAGTGGAAGGAATACAAGAAGTTGGAGAAACTGCAAAGTTGTCAACCTGACCCTCTCGCACTAAAAGGACCATAACTTGAGCTACAGAGGTCCAAATGACGCGATTCCAGTTGCGTTGGAAAGCTAACGTTTGGGGCTTCGATTTGATATATAATATGCCATAGTGGCCCTGACTCTAGGCGATGCGACCGCGTGCTCCATGCGGCCGCATCGCAGTGACGAAAAACCAGCATGGCAGATTTCTTCTCCAGCGATTTCTGGGCTGTTTTCGACCTAGTTTTCGGCCCAAAAAACTCATATTAGAGGCTATAAAGTGGGGAAATGCATCCATTCATAAGGAGGCACTCATAATTCACTTTTTACAATTTTAGATGTAGTTTTTAGAGAGAGAGGTTCTCTCCTCTCTCTTAGGATTAGGATTTAGGACTTCTCTTAGTTTTAGGAGTGACTCTCAATCCCAGGTTTTTTATTTTTATTTATCCCAATTTACTTTATGAACTCTTCCATGTTACAGATTACTCTTTTAAATTAATGTTATTTGAGATATTTCAGATCTATGATTGCTTTCTTTAATTCATGTTGTTGGTACTTATCCAAATTATTTTCATTCGAGTAGATAGTTTTCCTTTTGGCCTTGGTTAAATAATTGGTGACTCTTGAGTTATCAAACTCATTGTTAATTGAAAAATTGAAATTCATCTACTTAACTTACCTTCATAGTTAGAGGTTAAAAAGTGGGAGAAAAATCTAATTCTCATTACAATTGATAAGGATAACCAGGATAGGACTTCCAGTTCCCATACCTTGCCAATAGTTTATTTTATAGTTATTTATTTATTTTTCTTATTATTTTTTTGTGCAACATACTGCCCCCTTACTTCCAAAACCCCAATTTACAAACTCATAACCAATAATAAGAACATACTTCCCTGCAATTCCTTGAGAAGACGACCCGAGGTTTAAATACTTCGGTTATCAATTTATTTAGGGGTTTGTTACTTGTGACAACCAAAACGTTTGTACGAAGGGATTTCTGTCGGTTTAGAGACTATATCTACAACGCGACTATTTTTATGAAATTCTTTACTGACAAAAATCCTAACGTTACATACTATTATCGATTGACAAAAGTCTCATACACTAATTCTGAGGCTCAAATATCTCACCTTACAACTTGGATAGCCAATGAAAAAGAGAAAGAAGCATTAGTAGATGGAGTTACCATTCGACAACTTAAAGATGAGTTAGAAAAAGCACTAGAAATGGAGGAATGGTATTGGAAGGAAAAGTCCCGCATTTAATGGCTCAAATGGAGAGATAACAATACTCAATTTTTCCACTCCAAGTTTCAAACAAGGAGTAAAAGAAATCGAATTACTAGACTAGAGACTGAGAATGGGGATGACAAAACTGATCCAAAAGGCATTGCACAAATAGCATATAATTACTTTGAGAATCCCTTTCTTGTTGCACCATCCACCATATCTGATCCAATATGGTATCCAGATACAGGAGGTGCGCATCATGTAATTCCAAATCAATCTAACATGCCTTCTTGCTCAGAGTATACTGGCCCTAAGCAGGTTCAAGTTGGCAATGGTTCTCATATTGGTAGTTCATTTTTGTATTCTTTGGATTCTAAACAATGGTTTTCATTACAATAGCTCATACACACAACACACATTACTAAAAATCTAATTAGTGTATCCAAATTTGCTCAAAATAATTTTGTTTATTTTGAATTTCATGCACTTTATTGTGTTGTTTGTTGTCAGTTCACTAAGAGAGTTCTTCTACAAGGTTTTAGAAGAGGATGTTTTTATCAGTTTGTGAATGTTCCTGTGCCTTAATATTCATCATCCCGTAATACTCCTTATGTTTTCTCTATTTTCTGTTCTAATTTTGATCTGTGGCACAAATGATTAGGTCATTCTGCCACCAAAACAATTCAATTAGTTCTTCATCAATGTAATATAGCTTATAATAATTTCAATTCTGATTCAATTTCTAAGATCTATAAAAATTGTGCTGAAGCTAAAATGCATAAACTGCCTTTTTCTTATTCTAATACATCTTATGATGCACCTTTACACCTTATTTATAGTGATGTTTGGGGCCTTGTCCCTGTTGTCTCTCATCTTGGTTATCGATACTATATGACTTTTATAGATGCATTTAGTACGTATACTTGTATTTTTTTGCTTGTTAATAAATCTCAGGTGCTATATGCTTTTAAACAATATAAAAATCTCCTGAAGAACCTTACTAATTGTAAAATTAAAGAACTCCAATATGATAATGGAGGTGAATACAAATCTCTTGATTTTGCTAATTTCATGGCACAAGGCATTTCACATCATTTTTCATGTCCTTATGTTCTTGAGCAAAATAGTTGTGCAGAGAGGAAGCATATACATCTCATTGAAATGAGTTTGTCTATGTTATCTACTACGTCTATGTCTTTAATTTATTGGGATAAAGCTGTTATTACCTCAACATATTTAATTAATAGATTACCTACTTCTGTTTTGGCAAATAAATCACCATATGAAATTTTATTACATTAAAAACCAGATTATAATTTTTTAAAATTTTTTTGTTGTTCTTGTTATCCATTGTTGCAACTTTATTCTAGCAATAAACTTGAATCTAGATCCCACAAATGTTTATTTTTAGGATATGCCACAAATTATAAAGGCTACAAATATCTTGATTCTTCTGGCAGGATTTATGTATCTAGGCATGTGAAGTTTAGTAAAACTGAATTTCTATATCTTGAATTATTTCACAAATCTTTTTCTAAAAATTCTTCATAGGTTCCTGACAGTAATGATCAGACATTAAGCACTATTTGTCCTTCCATGGTTCCTGTTTCATTATTACTAAATAATACTAATACTACTACTTTTATTGATAATTGTGCTGTTAATTCTACTTCCCAAAATGACATTGTTACTGCCAGTCATAATTCCAAAGCTTTTGATACTAACAATCATCAAAATTTTGATACTAACTTTAACAGTCAGCATTATAATTCTTCCCCCTTAGCTACTGATCATCCTATTCCATCTCTTGAGCAAAGTGAAATTCCACATACTAAATCACTTCAAATTAAAGAATCTCATAATTAAAGAATCTCATAATTTCATCCTATGGCTACCAGGTTTAAAATTGGACATTCTAAACTAAAGACCTATACAGCTACTATTAACAGTACTTCTCGTGCAGATTATATACCAAAAACTCCCAAGGTTGCTCTTAGTATTCCACATTGGTATAGAGCTATGATTGAAGAGTATAATGCTCTTATGAGAACAAACACTTGGGATTTAGTTCCCATACCACAGAATGCCAAAATCATTGGCTGCAGATGGGTTTACACTATTAAAAGGCTACCTGATGGGTCTATTCAAAAGTATAAAGTTAGGTTAGTTGCTCAAGGGTTTCATCAGCAAGAGGAATTTGATTTTGAACAAGTTTTTAGCCTAATTATCCGACTTACTACCATTAGACTAGTTTTAAGTATAGCTCTCTCTAGAAATTGGGTCATTAGACAATTTGATTTCAACAATGCTTTTTTAAATGAAAATTTACAGCATATTATTTACATGTCCTATGTTTGTAGGTTGAACAAGTCTCTTTATGGCTTAAAGCAAGCCCCAAAGGAATGGTTTTTGAAGTTAAGTAAGACCTTGAATAAGTTTAGTTTTAAAAGTGCTAATTCTGATACCTCTTTATTTATTCGAAGAACAACAGATTCTTTGATTTATATCTTGTATTATATCGATGATATAATTATAATTGGAAATAATTCTACTCATGTAAATTCTATGATTAAGCAACTTGATCATATTTTCTCATTAAAAGATTTAGAAACTTTGAGTTATTTCTTGGATGTTGAAGTCCAACATACAAGTGATGGAGTCTTACATTTGTCTCGAACAAAATATAAAACAGATTTATTGTCCAAAGTAGGTATGGGAGAGGTTTCTCCTATGCCAACTCCAATGGTTTTTTCTTTGCTGTCTTCACATGTTGAAGCTTTTGAAGATCCAAAATTGTTTAGAACTATGATTGGTTCCTTGCAATATCTTACCATCACTCGACCGGATCTCTCTTTTGCAATTACAAAATCAGTCAATTCATGCATGCTCCTCTTCTTTCTCACTGGAAAGTTGCAAGGAAGATCCTCAGATACTTGTAAGAAATGAAGGAACTTGACTTGGCCTTTCACAGATGAACTGACACAAGGCTTTATGTGTTTTTAGACTCAGACTGGGCTGCTGACATTGAGGATAAAAGGCCAATATCTGGGTTTTGTGTCTATTTTGGGACTAATTTAGTGTCTTGGTCATGTAGGAAGTAGTCTACTATAAGCAGGAGTTCTACAGAGGTAGAATTCAGGAGCTTGGCATCTTGTGAAGCTGAATTGGTCTGGCTGTGAAATCTTCTTCATGAACTATATGTCCCTCTGCCGACTCCTCCTACGATTCACTGTGATAACCTGAGCACAGTCCTCCTTATGCATAACCCAATCCTCCATGATAAGACAAAACATTTTCAACTTGAAGTTCAGCTCATTAGAGATAAGTTGAGGAACAATTCTCTACATATTGTGCACATTCTAAGTGTTGAGCAGATTGCAAATATCCTTACCAAGCCTTTATCTGATACTTCCTTTGAGAGATTGAGGATCAAACTGCGAGCTGCTCTTCGACCATACTCGAGTTTAAGGGGAGTGTAAAGGAGAGAAAAGATAAAGGTTCTAAATCTTTATTCATAAAAGAATTAGAAAAATAGTAGAGAAGTAGTTAGTTTGGTTTTATTTGGTGGTATATTCGGTTTTGAGTGAGTCTTGGTGTAGGACAGTTATATATATCTTTGTCTTGTGTATATATATAAGCTACTGCTATAACTTTAGTGAGTTAGTGTATTCATTATCTATTCTTTCAATTTTTAGCTTCTGCCCTCTATTTTTCTCTTCTCTGACTTTTCTTTCTTTCTCTGGTGTTCTGCTCTCTCTCATTCAAAATTCACAATTCTAAAACTTCTTTAAATTTCAATATATCCCTTTCAATTTCAATGAACATTTTTTTTAGTTTGAATCCTTTTTCTTATTTATCTCATTTGTCCACATTATGGTCTCATCACGAAATCCAAAACGAGAGTTTTGTACATCTTTAATCACTAAATGACAACTACAATAATTTAGGAGGTATTTATAACCTCTTATTAGGTTAAAATAAACAAAATCTTAAGTCCATAAACATAAAATTCAATTTATTAGCTAAATAAACAAAATTAAAATACATCAAACTAAAATAAACATTCTAAAAATATAAACTAATAACTTCTAAATAATATTTGAACTTTTCATATTACAAATATTTAAAATACATATCACTTTTAAATATTATTGACTAATTACTGATAAAAAATAATAAATTCTACTGAGTCTCTTGTATTTTCCGTAAATATAAACTGATGAGTTAGGTCTTTTACAATCGTCAACTACAATGTACAAAAACACAATATGTAGAGAGAAGACCATATACAAAGTACGCTTGGGAAAAAAATATTCTATTTTGTGCCTTGAGAAAAGGGAAGTTCTATGGTGTGGATGGGAAAAAAATCCACACCTGTGGATATTATGTGGCAAGCTTCTTAGATGAATACGTTTTCGTTGGCCATAGTGACAAGTTCAGCTGATGGGACACTAGGTCAGGGAGAAGTAGCGATTTTGCAGTTGTACTGCACACTGTAGAAAAGTTAATAAGTCTAATTAGATGGTAATTATTTTTGGCATCTTGGGGCTGATGGGAAAGTTTAATTTTTTTTTCTGTGTATGTGGCCATGAGTGGATTTTGGGTTTGGGTCACATTTTTTTTATGCAAGTGTGCAGAACAAGTTTTCTTGTGGTTAAAAATTAGACAAAGATAACATTAAAAAGGAAATGGGCTACAAGTTTTTTTGGACTTGTCTGGGTTAACCGGTTTTTTAGTTTCCAAGGAATGTGGCTAAGCTTATGTAACTTCCTAAAATCTTTCCGGGCTGGTGATTTGTGAAAAACCTTCCAATTATAAACCATTAAGAACAGCCGAACCGAACTGACTTCTCAGACTGAATCTAAACTGGACGGTTCACAGAAGACGACGTCGTTTCGTTACTTGAAAGGGGGAAAAGGGATTGCACACGTTATCCCCCTTCCAACTCTTTCCTGCAGAAAATAGCTACTTCCCCTAGCCTCCGCCGCAGAAAGAAAATCCTAGCCTCCACCATCACTTGTCGCCGTCTGTGGGAGTGGTACACTGCACCCGCCGTTCGTCGCACCTAAGAAATTCCGCTGTGGTGCTCCCATTTCTATCCCTGTCTCCTCCGCGTCCGCTGCTCGCCTGTTCGATTTCTCTGTGCTAGGCTGCTCGCACCTCCGTTCGCTAGTGAGTGGTCTAGCTCTGCATGGTGGTTGTTGCCCGCCGTCCGTGCCTGTAGTTGTCGATTCTGCCTCCCAATGTCACCCGAGTGTCGTCGCAGTTACTAGCTTCTCGTGGTTCGGCTTTGTCGTCGCCGGCGGGAGAAGGAACTCGTGGGGACTCCTGATTGGAAACTAAAAAACCGGTTAACCCAAACAAGTCCAAAAAAACTTTTAGCCCATTTCCTTTTTAATGTTATATTTGTCTAATTTTTAACCACAAGAAAACTTGTTCTGCACACTTGCATAAAAAAAATGTGACCCAAGCCCAAAATTCACTCATGGCCACATACACAGAAAAAAAAATTAAACTTGCCCAATAGCCCCAAGATGCCAAAAATAATTACCATCTAATTAGACTTATTAACTTTTCTGCAAAACCGCTGCTTCTCCCTGACCTAGTGTCCCATCAGCTGAACTTGTCACTATGGCCAACCAAAACGTATTCATCTAAGAAGCTTGCCACATAATATCCACAGGTGTGGATTTTTTTTTTCCCATCCACGCCATAAAACTTTTCTTTATAATACTCACTCCTCGCCGTACTTAATTCTCAATGGTGTCGTGAATCTACAACGAAGTTTTTCATTTTCCTCTCCTTATCCTCTTCTTTCTTCTTCTTAAGGCGGTATTGTTGGAAATAGACCAGTTTTCAAATTTCATATTATATAAATTTTCATTATTTTATGGAACTCAATTGAGAGTAATAGTGTTGGCAAGTCATTAGTAGATATTGTGGTATGAATTTTGTGTAGTTTGATGTTATTTTATTGTGTACAAGGGTTGGTTTTTGGTTTAAGTTTGTTCTGAAAGCTGCTTGAGGTTGCACGGCCTCTGGAAATTTACACGGTCTGTGAACTTTCCAAATAGTTAGTTGCTGACAGGATTGGCTATTAGATCAACAAACTATTCTGGATTCTCATATATTATGATGAAGTCTAGTACATTATTTACAAAATTGATTTATTTTTCATTCCATACTATACAAGTTATATATGCCTATGAATGTGCTTGGAAGTTGGATGTATTCCCAGTTTCGATGGCGTGATTGCATCTTGAACCAACCCTGCAAGTTTCCAGGATATGCATGAATCTTGTTAAATAGAAACCTGTCAATCATGACACAGAACCTCCATGAAGGTGGGAAGAAGAGATGAACACCAAGAAAAAAAACAGAGAGCAAATCTAAGTGCTAGTGAGCGAATCTGAAATCTTTATTCATCTTGTCTTAGTCTATACGCTGAAACTAGCTAGCTAGAGTAAGTGCTAACTTCTATCATAACTGACCTGAACTACTTGTTATTAACTTAATAGCAGAATGCAGCTAGTTTTAGTATGCACAAGCTATAACCTAGATATACTACACCAGGCTGTATCATATACACTGAGCTATCACAAATATAGCATTGCATCGTTACATCATATGTTTTTTACATGAGTTGATAAAAGTTGGCACATGAATCCAATAGGTGATGTTTTGATCCAGAATGCAAACACATGGAACCAATTTTCATAACAGGAACACTTAAGTAAGTTTTCAAGTTCCACGAACGGAGCGAACGCGATCTTGAATCAATTTCCTCTCCCACTCTGCTATATCTTCAAATGCATGATCTGGAAGAGACTCAAATGGCTCCTTCCATGGATCATTCTTGGCCAAATCATAGGTAGCTCCTCGTATTGCTCTTTTATTAGGTCCACATGGTCTCTTTGAAGTTAACAACTCATATGCGGTATTTAGCTGTCACAAGAAAGATAACACATTCTTTTCTTGAAAATTAAGACTTCTTAAGAAACTGTGAACTAATCTGTCATACAGATTAAAAATACCGTTTTTCCATAACATGAGCTAAACCTCATATCTAGCAAGAAAATTAGTGCAACCATAACATTACACTTAAAAATATCAAATTTGATAATCATTTCTTGAATCAAAGATAGGTGGAAGTTTAGAACTCACATTCATGTCATAGAACCAGAACAAATAAGCTATTGCCACCCCTGGTGCTCTCCCAAGTCCAGCAGTACAATGCACATAAACTTTTCCTTTTCCCTCTGAGATTGCCCATTCCAATGATGAGACTGCTTTAGGTAGAACATTTCGCAAGGAGTTTGGATCAAAGTCTATTGCCTAATAGAATAGATTTATAAAATATATCAAGCTGTGAATTATAATCCAGTCTCAGAGAAGCAGGCAAAGCATTTAACAAACTCACAACTCTTTCAGAAAAAGGTTTTCTAACACATTTAAAGCACAATGTCAATTGCACCAAAAGTATATGGATCCTTGAGTTAGCCATACGTTGTATTAACCAGATAGGAAAAATTAAAATCTGTATCTCATGACAATGCCATTAAGCAAGATAAGTTGGCATTGTTGTATATACTTTCATAAAATTCAGAGCGGGTATTATTTTCTCAACAAAATTGACTGAAATGCAGGCTTGTAGCTTTCTTACTTACCGGCCTCCTCATATGTCGAACATCGAGTTCATGACACCTCCTTGTTATCGAATTCAAGTCTATTCCCCAATATTCTACATCCTTATCCTGCTGCAAGTTCAGAATGTATGTCACACCCTCTTCCTTCTTGAGGTGATCGATGTCTTCAGGTTTCTGTGGTTGGGATCCCACAATGAGATTGTCAGTTATAAGTGTGTAATTCATACCTGAAATAAATCGATCACAGATTGCATCAGCAGCAGCAATCATATTACTGATGCTATGCATTTTATATAATAGACACAAATTAATACAGCAGTAACTGTTCCTTCTAGCACCTTATACAAAATGCAAGTAATTAACAAAGGAAACCCATCATTATATCAAACAGTTGGCATTCATAACTAACAAATAGGGAAAAAAGAGGAAACTAACCCAGATCGTGGTGATACTCATAAGGATTTCTCATCATTCTCTTCATAGCAATATTGTAATCTTCCATTCTGTCCTTGGATTTAGAGGCAGTGGTATTGCTGGTGGAGAGTTTGTGCTTCTCATCAATGCCATTTTCTGATAGCTTCTTGCAGCATATCCGAGTGAATCTAAGAGAGTAGTTAGGAACCACAAAAGTGCATGGCGATTTGTACCTCCTAAGTACTTGTGTGTTCAACAAAGGAGATCCTGGTACTGAAGGAAGCATTTCCATCATCTTCTTCTTCTAGTTGGTTTCTGTTTCTAAGCGAGATTATATATATGTCATATAATTGATGAAGCTTTATTTACCGAAATACCCTCCAATATATGAGGTGGCTGATGCTGTAGCAAACTAGCAATGACACCAAGAAAATGGATCCTCCCAAATAACTACCAGTGTTGGTCAGTCCATAAAGCTTGGTTTGTTTTATGGGTTGGGTCATGCTTACTCTTTCTGGGTATATATTAAAAAGCCTGTCCATGACCGAAAACAAAGAAAAGAAAAGCCTGTCGAAGAAAAAAGAAGGGATGGGGCATCTATAGATTACTAGACTGCCATATCTGTTGGGTACATATGTAATTAGCAACTTTGGTTGGGTTGTAGTTAAATAATAGGAAGTAATGGGCAATGGTAGATGCTTGAGTAGTATGAAAGTGAAAAATTGAAAATTCTAAACCTGAATTTGGTAGCAGCGGATTAGGGGGCTACCGATAATATTCTACGGTTAATTAGAGGTATGCTTGGTTTGTTATTATCTGGAATTTGACATGCATTGTCGTATTGTTGCACTTATTTTCTCTTCGTATGATCTTTGTGTAATGAAGCAAGATATTTTCAACCGAAAATAAAAAAATCCTTTCGGTTACCAAAAAAGAAATATGTAAAGAAAAAGGCGACTAAATGTATGAATTCTCTAGTCAGTAACAAAAGTATGTATGAACATAAAAAAAGGGATGTCTTCTGTTTAGGGTTGAATGTGCAGTCAATTTGTTGGATCAGATCCAAATAATTGTAATACTTACTCACTTGCAACAAAGATTGTCTAGTTGACTTTCCCTCATGGGTTAACTATATGGCACTAGCTAGCCACATGTTGTATACAGACTACTCGATCTACTCTAGTACTCTTGATGAATCATATCATTTATATAATGTATAAAGTACTAGTTGTACAACAAATTGAATCTCCATATACAGTCTCTATTGTTTGAAGTTACTCACCCTCCAGGCATCCTATGTCATTTCACATTTACACACCTAAAAGTGGTTTTTGGACACAACCTAATTCAAATATCAAAAATAGAGTTATAATATTGAAATTTCAAATAAGTATTTCTATGAATTATATCTTCCGTTTATTTATGAAGTGAAACTTTAAATAACGTTGGGTCTTTTGATAATAAATACTGATATGCAGCTCATAAATTTTGGATAAGAATTCATGAATGTAATTCACAAACATACAACAATCTATGGTAGAGAATAAGGCTTCCCTTGACCCACATGAATGACATGCCATTGACTGCTTGTGGGTGACAGCTGAATTGAACAAGAATCTATCAACTCTACCTTAGCGTGTGCACTCTAATTATTATTATGATCCCATTCGATTAAATCCATTTGTTGAAGTGATAGAGCTTAAATCAAGGTTTTTAACGTTTATATTTTTGTAAGGATTTCTTAATCTCACTCTGTCACTTTCACATTATTAGTAGATAGATAAGGTATTCAATATGGGAGCGGGACTCAAAAGGTTTCTTTGCATTATAGTGCACCTAATCCCACTCTTGATGTTTACTTCTTTTGTGTTGTGTGCCAAACTGCCAATGCAATAAAGCTTTAGTCTTATTTGGTGCCACCACTGCCCTGTTTTCTCCGGCTTATTAATTATAAAAAATTGAAAACCACATCTCTTTCAATGCCACTAATTCTTGAATGAGAAATTAAAGAAATGATCCTACATATGTAGCACAATTATATAAACGTGTAAACTTTTCATATCAATGAGTGCAAAGTCCAGTGATCATTCCTTAGTATTTTCATTATCTATATATAGGATTATTATTGTTACAAGAACAATTGAATTTTCAATATAACGTAACCTTTCATTTGCATGGATATTAATGTAGCAAAAACAGAGAAACATCGGCAGAAGTTTTACACTAGAGAACTGCTCTGAGAACTGAGAAGCTTAACGACTGGAATCATATAAGTTTCTTCAGTATTGAGCCCACATTGTTTCCTACTAATCTTGTTTTTCCGAAACCTAAACCCTTATGAGAGAGTTGTTGATTTTATTTGATCAGTATCTTTCACGTAAACTAATTTAAATTGATTGAATACTTAATTCATTCATCTACTTAAAAAATATAAAAAATTTAAATTTTGTCATATATATACTGTCATTCATTGGCCAACAAAAATCCTTAAATAAAACTCAAATATTTAGTATACTAATTCTTAGTTTTTACCGAATTCAATAAATTTAACATTTTAACTCATAGGACGCATGATAGGTGTACTAGAAAAGGTTAGTATTTTATTTTTATACATTTACTTTACAATTATTGATTAAACTATTATTCAACTTCGTTTTACTTATTCAAGATATTTTTAACTATAAATTTAAATAAATAAAAAACGTGAGAAGATCAATATTTTTCTGTATTTATTTTATGTTGAGTCGATATTATTTAATTTGTTTTACCATAAAAATATTACTCCCCTGAGATTCCTTAAATTAATATCTCAAATACCAATTTGAATACAATTGTTTGCGGATAAATATAAAATGATGGAGGTAGGGTTTGCTAGGTTGTTGCCATTTATGACTATCACGTGCCTGTTAATTAAGAAATGGTGATTGGGTGTCATTTCATATGAGAATCTTCCCACTAGCCTCTTCCTATGGCAAACACTAACTAACAGGACTACCAACCAAACCAACCATATATTTTGCGTTGCTTTGAGAAAGGGGCAAAGTCTTCTGATCTTTTGGGCTATCGAGAGTTTGACACAAAGCCATGTATATTAGTTGTTGCAATTGCATGATCAAATGAGCAACTAGCTACCCAAGAATATGTTCTATCCACTCCAATTTAATTTCTGTGCATTTCAATCATCACACGGAATCTTAACAATCTAATGAAACAGGAATTCATTTGGGAATAAGAATTAAGTTTAGAAGCCAATAATCAATCTCATTAAACTAGTAGAATCATGCTGTCCTCTCGTACTTTGGTACGTGTTAATCCATTAATTTTTGCTTGATTTTATTGGCAAAAGCTTATAGCCAGCTTTGCTTAATTAAGATGAGGTCCAAGACAAGTGGATGGTCTATGTTTGCTTTATTAATTCTCCACTACAAACTGTCTACTTCTATTGCCTTGTCATGGTGACATTATCCTTTTAAGTGGTTGATGCCTTCATGGAAAATTAGAAGGAAATAATTTTTCAACAAAAGATATCGTTATACTTGTATTTTAGGTTTAAATAAATTTTTGTTCCTTAAAAAATACCTGTTTTTTTTTTGTTTTTATAAAATTAAGAATATCTTTATTTTAGTCTCTGCCATTAGTTTGCTATATTAAGTATTGACATGAAAGAGTAATAATAACGACATGAATTAAAATAGAGATCAAAACCAAAGAATAAGTATTTTATAAAAATAAAAAAAAACTTATTTGAGTCCGTATTTTATTTAGTAACTTCTCTAATTTACTAATACCCTTCTTAATTACTTAGACCAGTTAACAATAAACATATGTAAATTAGAAGGGAAAATTGATGTCATATATTAGCTGAAAATCGTATTAATAGTTTTATTTATTTTAAACTGTAATGTACGAATACGAATATAAACACGGAACAAGATATCACATGAGATATCTTGACATACAAATTTTAAAATTTTATATAAAAAAAAAACGCGCGCGCCCACACACACACACATAAAAAATAATATATATTATTTTTAAATTTATTTTAAGAATGCATGTTAAGAAATAAGAATAAAGTTGGATATGATGACACGTGATTTAAATGTGTCTAAACGTATTCGAAATTTTTTTTTATTTTTTATTAAGACATAATTAAATATAATAAACACGCATGTCAAACGAGTGTTGATAAATATTGTGTCTAAAATGTGTCTGATATGCGGATAAGACAACTTGACAAAATTTCCACACTTCATAAATTTTAATTAGTTGTGCAACTTCTAATATATATATATATATATATGAAAAAGTATAGTTAAACCACTCTTAATCAACTAAAAATGGTCGAGTATATACAAACAAATTTCAATGATGATATAAATAACTTTTTCTCGATAAAACATGCCAGAACATTAATAATTAAGTTGAAACAATTAGTAAGGCACTAACGCTTATAAAGTTCAATTGTGATACTAAAAAAATCACACGTTCATGCATGTGGAAACTTACCCATTAGTCACACCTATGACCTATGTATTAAAGGTGAAAAAATCTTTCGGCAATTTTTTTTATTTTTATAAAAATAAAATAAAATTCTTGAACGTGTTGAGCAGACCAAAACAAATATGGTATTCATAAAATTCTGTCTTTGTTATGAAGTAGAGCATATGCCGGAGTATAAAATAGAAAACTATTAGCAAACAAAAAACAGAGAAGGGTCAAAGATAAAAGAGCTTTCGGAATATACAATTAATAATGGAAACCTACCATGCAATTTGGCTGAATCCGAGGCACAAAAACTTGGGAGGAAAAACGATAGTAACTCCAAACAATGACGAAAATGAGTGAGACATGTTAGAGAAAACTCAAGTCCATCCACAATTTCCTCCTTTATTTTCTTTAGCTCGGAGAGAAAATAAAAAATGCAATTCTATATTAACACAAGCAAGAAAAAAGAGTAACAAAGGTATACATTAACCATTAAAGGAACCAAAGCATGTATTCACAATAATAATCCCTATTACCTAAAAACTATAATTGGACATTAATTGAATTCAGAAGTGGTTCTATTACCTAAAGGTCATAAGAAGACTACTTAGTGGTACTGTGTGTGAAAGCCTAGCTTCCTATCAAATTGTCGTATGAATGAGAAGCTAATAAAAATAAATAAATAATCCAATAAAGCAAACCTAAACATGATGTAATTGAAGCTCTTTAACAGAAGATCCATTACTTTGAACCCCAAGATTATGGGAATTGGAAGAAGGAGGAGGAGGAGCATTAGATGGTTTGAGAAAGAGGCCATAGTGACCTAAAAGCATCGAAAACCAGTCCCAAAGGTTCAACATTATGTAAGTGCCAATCCCACCAATAAGACCATAAGCAATGGAATACGTTAACGGCATCAGTAACAGCGTCACAAACGCCGGTATCGCCTGCCTCATATCATCCCAATCGATCTCCACCACCGATCTCATCATCAGCACACCCACCAGTATCAACGGCGGCCCCACCGCCCACGCCGGTATCGACGCCAACAACGGCGTGAAGAAGAACGCAAGAAAGAAGTACCCTGCCACCGTCAACGCCGTTATCCCCGTCCTCCCTCCTTCCCTTATCCCCGTTGAAGATTCTATAAACGCCGTGACTGGAGACGTGCCGAGCAGTGATCCCACGACGATGGACGTGGCGTCGGACATGAAGGCGAAGTACTGACCCTGGAAGTTGCCGTTGGCGTCGACGAAGCCGGCGAAGCGCGCCATGGAGTATAAGGTTCCGGTGGTGTCGAGAATGTCGACATACAAGAACGTTACGAGGGCTTCCCAGAAATGCCCTGTGTTTATGCCCTTGAAGCTCAGCGCTCCCGCGGTGCTCTTTATGCTGTGAATGTCGACAACTTTTTTGAAATATTCGTGGGCGGCGTTTCCGGCGTCCGTGTTCGGAAACGCCGTTACTTTCGTGTTACGGAACCAAGATACCGCGGTTACGAACACGATGCCATAGATCATTGCGCCTTTTATGTTCTTCACCAGGCAGTAACCGATTATGATGAAGCCTACTAGGCCCAGCCACAGTGTTGGGCTTTCCATTCTGTCCCGGAGGCAGAATATGTCGCCGGAAACTGTGCCTCCAGGGATTAGGCTCACGGTTCCGTTTGCCGCGGCGATCACGGGTGCCAGGGATGCCCGAGATGAGCTCGGGCAGCCCGCCAGGGTTACTAGTGTGGAGGAGCTGTAACCGACCAGGCCTATTCCTTGGTTGTTTTGAAGCCCGATGAAGGCAAGGAAAAGCCCGATTCCGGCGGAGGAGCTGATCCTGACGGGCTTAGGGACTAGCTTGGCGAGCTTGGCTCGAAACCCGATCGCCGAGAGGAGGAGGAAGATTAGGCCTTCGATGAATACTGCAGCGAGTGCGCTCTGGTAGGAGACGTTACCGGAGCCGTGGAAGCCCACGACGGTGTAAGCGAAGTAAGCGTTTGTGCCCATGCCTGGTGCCAGGCCCAAGGGAAGGTTGGCGAAGGCTCCCATGATGACGCAGCCAATGAGGGAGGAGGCAACGGTGGCGACGATGAGGTCCTTGCGGGTCTTCTCCAGGCAGGCCGTGTAGCCCGGGTTTACCGGGTCGAACTTGCAGGAAACGTCGGGCTTCTTGATGGAGAGTGAGGGTCCGGTGCAGTTAGAGAGTGGGATGGAAGGGTCAGAGCAGAGTGGTACGCAGTCGGAGACAGAGCACGTGCCACCGGAGTCGGTGAGGATGGAGGCGTTGACTGCGAGTATGTATGCCATGGTGAGGAACGTGGCGGTGCCGGCGCGGAGCTCGGTGGTGAAGGTGGTGTTCCGCTCTGAGAGCTTGAAGCGTTTGCCAATTCTGCTGTCTGCAACATAAGCGTTAATGCCGGAGAGAGGCTTATTGTGGGCTTGGTGTTGTGGGAGCCCGGGGCCCTCGGCCTCGGTTTCCATGGGCTTTTCTGTTATTATTACGAGATTGGTGTGGTTTAATGATGTCAAGGTTTAATGTACGAAAGAGACAGAGGGTGAGACTGAAACAGAGCAATAGAAGAAGAAAACAGAGTCAGATTTCATTTCTGGCTTTGCTCTTCTTTTTTCCGTAGCGATAGATTCCTATAGGGAGGGGGAGGGGATCTTTTTTATACAAGTCATACAGTTGCCACAAAGGGTATCAAAATATTTTAATTTGTTGAATTGTTTAAATATTTTCCATACCTGTACCTGTCAACCTATCAGAATTATTTTTGGTTGAAAAAGTCTAGGTAACCAATTTCGATATAAATCAACTTTTTTTTTTAATTTTAAAATTTAAAAAATTAGGATAATAGATTTTTTTTTAAATAATGGATCTATTTTTTAACTAACTCTCTAGAGTTAGTTTAACTGTAATTAATTTTTGAGGGTTGCTACACATACAAGTCTTATAAATTGGTACAAGTCCAACAAAAAACACGCATTACACTTTCATATTTAAGAGTAAATAAACGCACATTATTCAACCACTTCCTGTTTGCAAAGCGTGCTACTTACCATGCATTATAAACGACTCTTCTTCTTCTTCCTCCATGAAAATGAGTTTCTTGCCAAATTTGAAGATAATGGAACTTCAGAAATACACTCAAACGATTACAGAAATACACCCAAACAGTTGTAGGAATTCACCCAAACAATTATAGAAATACACCCAAAGGATTACAGAAATACACCCAAAGAATTTAAGAAATACATCCAAAATTCGTTGAAGTGCAACCTTATGCATAATTCAGAACTCTTTCTCTTTCTCCTCCTAATTTTCTGCTTCTTCTTCTTCAAAAATGATTTTAGAGCTTGATGTCAAAAAATAATGGAAATCGAGAATAACGAAGAAAGAAAATAGAGAGAAAAGTACGTAATTGAAGAAGAAGAAAGAGAAGGTAAGAAACGAAAGAAAAGAAGAAGAAGAAGAAGAAGGTGCAGTGAAAACGTGCATTAACGGTTGAAGAAGGAGAAAGAGAAGGTAAGAAACGAAAGAAAAGAAGAAAAAGAAGAAGAAGAAGAAGAACGTGCAGCAAGAAGAAGAAGAATGTGCAGTAATGGTTGAAAAATGAGAAAGAGAAGGCAAGAAACGAAAGAAAAGAAGAAGAAAAAGAAGAATAAAAAGAATGTGTGCAAGAAGAAAAAGAAGGTGCATTTGTAAAGACTTGTATAAAAAACGCTTGTATATAGAGAATTTCTCTTAATTTTGTAAGAAAATCATTTTTATCATCATCATGTTTGGAAGGAAAAAAATTAATTAACGTATAAGATTATATCAAATTTTTAAATTTTAATAAATAAAAAATAATTTTACAAATTCTATTTTAAATATTTTAAAAAAAAATTTATTTTTTAAAAACTACAAATACAAATTGATTTACAATTATATTTTCAAAAAAATTTTCCTAACCAAGCCTTAGATGCACATTTCTTTGGTAGATTGATGTTTCTTAATAATAATAAAAATGGGCTCCATTGATTTCCATATAGCAGATATTTAGGTATCAACATTACGGAATTTAGTATTCCATTTTGAAATTTTTTCAAACAATTAGGTCGGAGTTTGATGAATACAAATGTATTTGCTCCTATTGTGTTTACACCTTGACGCATAGCATAGCACACCACCAAATATGTTCCTTTATTCCTCAGAAATTCAAGTTCAGTATTATTAGCACATGCATGAATGATGTTTGAAGATTATGTTTCTTGTAGAGTTGGGTTAGTTGATGGCACTAGCTATTTGACTTTGATTTTCGGTTTTTCTTTCTGTCTTTCATGAATCATGACTATATTAATTTTCATTAATAATTTCATCTACTTATATATGTTTAGCATTTGTACTTTTGTAGTAATATGCAGGTGTGAACGCCAGTATAATTTTTCCCTCGCAGCTATTTATGGTCTAAAATAAAATTAAAATCCACCTAAAAGGCAACTATGGATAATCAATTGTTGACTAATTAACCATATTAGGCTATTAGCTGCTCCACTTGGCGCTGCAANTAGATATTTCTCTTGCAGATAAATTATAGTTATTTTTGTGTAAAATAATTTTATTATTAAAAAAAATGTGTAGTGCCCATGTATGTTAAGTTCAAGGTGTGTTTTCTTGTTAGGATTTGGATTTTCTAAAATAAAGTGTGATATTTTATCATTTATTTTATAGGTGAAAATCAAGAGAAAATATGAGAGAGAAATCATTTAAGGGTGAGAGATCATACTTTATCCTTTAAAGTGAAAATTTAAAATTTAGAAGATCCAAATTCTTATCGTTATGGTCATTTCATAAATTGGATGCACCAATTTATTTTAAAAAAAAATTACAAATTTTATAACGTTGAAATCAAATTATCCAATTTTACCTTTTAAAAATTAAAAAATGATTTTTATTTTAGAAAATAAAAAAATTTTAAATATTAAATTCAGACTTATCGAATATTTATGTAGTGTTTGAAAAAAATTGTATACATTAAAATCAAACCCTTTAATTTTATATTTTTCTTCGTCTCTTATAAATTGAAGTGTTTGATTTGTCTAATAACAATTTTTTAAAAAAATTAATACTATATAAAAAATATCAATTATTCTAATAATAATGCATAACACATAATTTGCATCCGTATTAAAAAAAATAAGCCCCGTTTTTGGCTTCCTTTGTTTTTATTTGTTTCCTTTGGGTTTCGGATAACGTGGGAGTCTTCATGTTCTATTGTTTCATGTTATTCTCACTTTCTTGTTTTGTTGTGATCATACATTTTATTTGGAGTAATATTTAAGATAATTATTCAATTAACGGTTTTAGAATACTATATCATTATTGATTTATTGTTGACATTTTGCTGTGTTTGGATATTAGAAATTTTATAATGTGGATCGTCTTCGGGTTCTGAGTCTTCCATTTCCACTGTCAACGATGAATGGGATCATTATATACAACAATTGAAGAATATATACTCTGTCACCACGTGCTTAAGGAAATATACATATATATGACTTGGTTTCACATGCAAAATTTTATCTTTTTTTAGGCAATTTGATAGTACTTAACGAAAAAGTGTTTTGCATTTCTAAACAAAACACTGATTTGTTACTATATACTTACTTATATGTTAAAATTTGAAAGAAAAAGAACAGTAAAATTGTCTCAAGGTGAAAAAATAAAGTCCACTAAAAATTAATAACCACCTATTTTTTATTGGGGTGGCAATATGTACCCTATCCGCAGATATCTAATCCGACTCAATTCAATTAGATAGGGTTGTCAATCCGATCTGCAACAAATATTGTAGGATGCGAATTAAGACTAAGTCCCATCCGATCAATCCGCACTTTATATATGTTATATATTTATATAAAAATATATTTCGAATGAATATTGAATCAAAGATCTCTCACTAAATACAAAATATTCTTATTAGTCACTAGGAGAAAATCATTTATTAATAATTTAATACATTTTTTATTTTACATAAAAATAAGTTTTAATTTAAATTTGCATAAAATTATATAATAATATTGTATCTTTTTAGTAACTCGCAAGTAAAGTTGAATATCCGCAAATTAAGAACGAATAGAATTAAAATTAAAATATTTTCAACTCACATATAAACCTAATTGAATTCAAACTCTACTTTATCCTATCTATTACTAGTGCTATACTACACTATAATGTAGACTAAAATTGTTCTTATTTTCTTTTTCCTTTTTCTCTATTTTTATCAATATGAAAAAAAGTAGGTTAGATTATGCCTAGATGCATGGAGGCATATGTATTATACGTAAACTATATATACTAGGTTTTTTTTGGAGGTGAGGGAGTTAATTGTAATAGCTAGCTTAAGTTTGACATGTAAATATCTTCGCTAGACCTTTTGACTTGTTGGGATCCTATGACTTATGACTAGCCCTTTTAATTTTTATGAGAATATAAAGATAAAAGTTCACACAGTTCAAATGCTTATTTAGGAGCGTACCCCGTAAATATAAAATAATGACGATTTTTTTTTAATTATAATAAACAGAAATATTTAAAATAATTACTCAAATAAAGATGATAAAAATATTTTTTTATAAAAATATTTTGTTTAAAAGTGTAATTTATTTATTTAGTTACACTTTAAATAAAGACAATATTTTTATAAATATTAAAATTTAACCTATACAATCTATCATTTAAGAGTTAAAAAAAAATATTTTTATATAAAAATAATTATAAAATTTTTATTGTAGTATCCACCAACATTTAATATATAAAGGATATATATCACGCAAATCAATATCTCATGCATAAATAATTGTTTAAGCATTCTATTATGGCTAAAAAATTTTAATATGGATTTTAGAGGTGTGTTTTACTTGAAAATGAAAGTTTTTAGTGTATACACAAGTGAGTAGACGTTGCAGGCAGGTAACGTACTGAGTTAATACGCAACTAACGTGTTAGACACGTGGCACAATCGTATGCAACACGCAGATAATGTGTTATCATATGGCGCACATCTGTTCACCATATGGCGCACATCTGTTTAACATGCAGGTAACGTGTTGTTATGTGGCGCACATTCATTCAACACGCAGGTAGGTAACGTGTTGCAACACGCAGGTAACATGTTGGACTATTTTTTTGATATCTTTACAATTCTATAAAACAACCTAAACACCCATATTTAAGCAAAGCACCATTTTTTTATATCTAAAATAATTTCTATTTTATTATTCTATTAAAAAATTTAATATATAAAACCTTTTACAATTTGAGACGCTAGTGTGTGCTTACTTTATAAGTTTTTGTAATAAAAAAAATATATAAACATGAAGAGTTACGCAGAAGATAGAATTATACACAAATAATTAAATTAATATTTAAAGTGGTCTTAAATTTGTATATGTAGTCGAGTCTTAATATCGTCTCTGAATTTAAAATTGTTCTAAATTTGTCTTTCAATTTAATAACAATCGTCCCTAAGATACTTTTCGGTGACGAAATGATGATGTGGTTAGACGGAGATCAAGTAAAAAGCCATGCTAGACTGATAAAACATCATTGTTTCATTTTTGGTGTTCAAATAGAACGTAAACGACATCGTTTAGAATATTTTGAGGGATTTTAACATATGTTGGAGTTAAAACCCATCAAAATACTTTAAAAGACGTCGTTCATGTTCTATTTGTGCGCCAAAAATAAAACGGCGACATGTTACCAGTATATCATGGCTTCTAGCATTGCATTTATCCAACCACGTCATTAATTTGTCATCAGAAAGTATTTCAGGGACGACTGTTATTAAGTTGAGAGATAAATTTAGGACAATTTTAAGTTCAGAAACGATATTGAGGTTCAACTACGAATAACCACTTTGAGTATTAACTCCAAATAATTGTAACACAATGTTTATGCCATTGGCCACATTTATTATATCTTTAAAAGTTTTCTGTCTCTATTAGTAAAAACTTACATCTCTTACGTTTTTTTAGTTTGATACTCTATAGTCGGGTTGTCTAAAACGAGTTTAGTAATTTTGTGCGCATTGAATGCACTATTTTTTATTAATTATTAAATTTTATTAAATAAAATGATATTATTAAAGGCATAATTATCAGAACCAAATCAGCAATTGATCTGACTAAATTATTGGGTCACTGGATTAATGGTTCAATTAGTGAATCATTGATCGAACTATTTGACCCGGTAATAATTAAATAGATATATACAGTTATAATAAAATTTAAAATTTTGATGCATTATATTTAATCATATAATGCAATATATCAGTAAAAATAATTACTTTTTATATTAACCGCATGAATAATTATTCAAAAACGAAAGTGATTGAATAATTATATAAAATATTTTATACAGTGGCGGAGCCACGTTATGAGCAAGGGGGCAATGGCCCCCCCAATCTAATAAAATGTATGTATTAAGTTTTTAATTTTTTAGTTTAACCCTTTTTTAATTTTTAATTTTTCTTTCTTCTTAACTTATATTTTTTATGTTAGTCCCTCCCAAAATAATTTCTAGCTCCGCCCCTGATTTTATACTGTTAATATATTAAAATTAAACTATAAAATAAATAAATACAATATTATTATGAAAGATAAAAAATAATATTTTATATTATTCAAATTGTATTGTTTTAATTTAAATATATAATTACTTTTAGTATAATATATATAATTATAAGTCTTTAACATAACTTAATAAGTGCATTGGCGTTGCTTTTATGATATATATAATTATAAACACTAATAGTATTAAAGTCATCTATGGCACCACTTGTGCGTCATGGAGGTACGTGGATGGAACATTGACCTGTCGGGTCAAATATGTTCGATTTAAATTGGTTTTCTGCAGGTCAATTATAAAAATGGTTAAAAGAGTAATTTAAATTGGTTTAAAATATCACTAATTTTTTAGTCGAACCAATCAATCCAATCCGAATTTGATGACTATGATTAAAAGAGAATATTAATAGACTTTATAAATATAAAACATATTAGTACATATATATATATATAAATATTTTAATATATAATGTTTTAAAAATAATAAGTATAATCTTTTATTTTAAAATAAACAAATATAANTTTTATTTATTAATATTAATTATTATGCAGTACAGAATATCTCTACATCTATGTAAATAATTCATCCAAATTATCCAAGTTCCTTTTTCCAGACGCGCCTTCTCCACACCCTCACTCGTTTGTCATACACGTGCCGCATATAACGTAAAGCTTCTCTGCTACGTGATAAATCTTTTACTCAACGTAAACCTTCTGCTACAACCTAAACCTTGTTCTCTGCTCGCGTTTTCGTTCTTCTTCTTCTTCTTCTTCTTCTTCTTCAAAGTAATAAGTTTCGTCGTTCTCCTCTATTCGCATTTTATTTATTATTATTCTTTATTGAATTGCATTGACTTCAACGTAATAAACTTCGTCGTTCTTCTTCTTTTTCGTTTTCTTCTTCGATCTTCACTTCTGAATCGAAACAATGAATGATTCAACTTCAAATCAGTTGAATGAGAACAATTTGGATTATTCTTCTGAAACGAATCATGCTGATGAGGTTTGGATTATTCAATTTTGAATAGAATTGAATGGAATATAATTGTTAATTTTATTTGAATTAAATTTAATGGACGTAGGTGTTTTTGAATCTGATTTGAATTGAATTGATAATATCTAAATTGTAGATAGAGGTGTTTCGAATTTGATTTTCAATAATGGATTATGTTTCGTTCACTCAGTACTATAGAATTGTTTTACCATGAGTACGTGTTTCGGTTCACTATACAGAAAGCTGTTTGAATTTGATTTTATATAATGGATTATGTTTCGTTCACTGAGTATTATATAATTGTTTCTCCATAATGACGTTTTCGGTTCATTATGCAGACCAGGTGTGTTGTGGATGAAAAATTTGTCCCAAAGGTGGGGATGATTTTCAAGACATTAGAAGAAGCTGGAAAGTTCTATAAACATTATTCCAAACTTGCTGGTTTTTCTACAAAAATAAGGAACACGACTCAGAAGGGAGACAAGGTTAAGAATCAACTAATCGTATGCAGTAGAGAGGAGATGTGGAAATCCAAGATATCTCTAACTTTGAAAACAAACCCCTCAGCCGGGTTAAACTATCCAACTAGGATCTATGTACACATAATGAAGGACGTTGGTCTTTGGACAATTTTCAAAGTTGTTTTAAATCACTCACATCCCTGCTATCCAGACCGGGCAGAGATGCTCAGACAACACAGGGAGCTAAGCATGTTTGTGCGTTGCACCATCGAAACCAATGAGAAAGCCGAAATCAGACCGAGCAAAACTTACCAATCCATTGTAGCAGCAGTCGACAGCCACCATGAACTAAGTTTTATAGAAAAAGCTGTGAGGAATTACATCACAAGGGAAGTAAGGAATGTTTCCAAACAAGAGGATGCCAAAGAATTCAGGAAGTACCTACTAAGAATGAAAGAGAAGAACCAAAATTTCTTTTTCGAGCTCAACCTCAAAGGCAATCACTCAATTAAACATGCATTTTGGGCCGTCGCATGAAGCAGGGCCGCATGCTAGTATTTCGGAGACGCAGTTTCATTTAAAACCACCTACAACATAAACAAGTATTCCGTTTAGTCACGTATAGTTTTAGGTTCAGTGAATTTACAAATTTTGGTTCAACACTATCTGGGTGCATCCATTTATGCATGTACAATTTGGTTTTAGGTTCTTTTGTAGGCGTGAATCACCACGGTCAGTCGACACTTCTCGGATGTACACTGATGAAAAATGAGGACATCCAATCATTCAAATGGCTATTCGAGTGTTGGCTCTATTGCATGGGAGAGAAGGCACCAAAAGGCATTCTTACCAACCAATGTGTATCGATGCAAAGGGCAATTGAGATTTGCATGCCAACAACATGTCGTTTGGAATTCATACACGAGAGACTCATTCGACAGAAACTGGAACGATTTCCTCACAAAGTACGGCCTCGGAGGCAACAAGTGGCTCTTAGGTAACTGAGGTTTTAATTTAAATTATTTTCATGTCCATACCTTTTTGTTTCAAACCATGCACAGGTTTTGGTTTACCACAGCGTATTGGTTCGGTTCATTCTGCAGAGCTGTACAAGGATCGGCATATATGGATTCCAGTTTACCTGGAAGACGATTCTGGGGTAGGATGAGAAGCACACAAAAGAGTGAGAGCATGCAAGCATTTTTCAACAAGTTTATCACATGCAACAGCTCCCTGAGACAATTTGTGAAACAATACGACAATTGCCTAGCAAGCAGAGAGCAAAGAGAGAGAGAATTTGATGCTGCAGATTTTCACACCGTGATACTGTACGCTACAAAATCAGCAATAGAGGCCCAGTTTCAGCACATGTATACCCATGAGAAGTTCAGGGAAGTTCAAGCACAATTCAGAGGTAAAATGAACTGCATCACAAGATCAGTGCATTTCACCCTAGGTTTCACAACAGCGAAGTCATAGAGCAGGTTTCCAACTCTAAATTCAACAAGTTTTTCGTTACCTACGACGCAATATCTCAAGAGGTAAAGTGCCAGTGCTTGCTGTTCGAGTCAAGGGGGCATACTATGTCGCCATTCCTTGAGTGTCCTAAGCTTCAAGAGAGTGGATAACATGGCACCAAAATACATATTGGAATATTGGAGCAAGAACATAAAGAGGAGGCATACACACATTAAGAAAAGCCAAGACGAGCCTCTACTGGAGCCGAGAAGTAAGAGATTGGACAATTTGGTGTTTTGGTCACACAATATATGCAAATTTGCATCTGAGTTCGAGGAGCTGACCGAAATTCTACACCGGGCATTTGACAAGGTCATGGCCGAGATGCAAGAATATCAAGAGAGAAGCAAAGGAAAAAGTTCGTTATCCCACGAAGAAGCAACATTGAGCGACGTGAACGACCTTCAAAGCCCGCCATGCGTCAAAACAAGAGGCGGGCTGAAGAACAGACTTGGATCAAACCTAGAAAGAAAGATCTCAAATGCCACGAAGAAAAAGAAAAAGACAGCCCCAAGCAAGGTAAAATTGATTTGCTTTCAATTAGAGAAAAATTCATTTATGCACTTTGCTAATATACGATTTATTATGTCTTTTGCAGTTGAACCTTTTAGACGGCAGATCAAACATTCAGTCAAGCTACAACCTTTACAATGCACTGGATATGAATTATCCCAGACATGATTATACGTGTTTTAATTTTTATTAATGTAAATTTCTTTTCTTCCATGAGCAAATTTCGGTTCACTGATGTTATAGTAGGGTTAATTTTTTACTGTTGTTAGTCTTTAATGAATAGTAACTTTTTTGTTTTTGATATTAGTTTTTGTGAAATTCTTTATTCAAAAGTCACTTTTTTTTATTGAATAGCCAATTTATTGTGCTATGTTAGAGAGTTCAGGTGTTTCTGAAATTGAACACTGATTGAAATATTTTTTTATAATTAGCTCTCTGCTATATTGATATATGCAATTTTTTCAGTTCATCCAGTGTATTAATTTCGGTTCATTGTGTTTTTTGGGGTTCTTAATGTCTTGATAAATACCCTAATTTCATTCACTGTGAACCTGGAACAAAATAGCAGTCAGACAGTTCCAACAGATATATAAATTAATATCTCAGACCGACAGACATGGAGTAATCCGTCTTGAATCAGATATAAATATTAACATTAGATATATACATTGATATTAAGATTAGATATATACATTAACATTTACATTAATATTCACATATATACATTGAAAGAAGCATTATTTACTTTTTTAAACAAGTTAAACAAAATATTGTTAATTATAACCAGTCAATTGATGAGCAGATAATTTGTACGCTTTTTGGCATTGTTTTTAGTATGTTTTTTAGTATGTTTTAGTTAGTTTTTATTATATTTTTATTAGTTTTTAGTTAAAATTCACTTTTCTAGACTTTACTATGAGTTTGTCTATTTTTCTGTGATTTCAGGTATTTTCTGGCTGAAATTGAGGGACCTGAGCAAAAATCTGATTCAGAGGCTGAAAAGGACTGCAGATGCTGTTGGATTCTGACCTCCCTGCATTCGAAGTGGATTTTCTAGAGCTACAGAAGCCCAATTGGCGCGCTCTCAACTGCGTTGGAAAGTAGACATCCTGGGCTTTCCAGCAATGTATAATAGTCCATACTTTGCCCGAGATTTGATGGCCCAAACTGGCGTTACAAATCAGCTCAAAACTGCTCGGCGTTAAACGCTGGAACTGGCACAAGAATGGGAGTTAAACGCCCAAACTGGCACAAAAGTTGGCGTTTAACTCCAAGAAAAATCTCTACACGAGAATGCTTCAATGCTCAGCCCAAGCACACACCAAGTGGGCCAGGAAGTGGATTTTTATGTCATTTACTCATTTCTATAAATCCTAGGCTACTAGTTCTCTACAAATAGGACCTTTTGCTATTGTATTTTCATCTTTGGACGTCTAGTTCTTAGATCAGATCTTTTGATCACTTGAATCTTTTGATCATGTTTTTATGATTGAACCCTCTTTGGGAGGCTGGCCATTCGGCCATGCCTAGACCTTGTTCTTATATATTTTCAACGGTGGAGTTTCTACACACCATAGATTAAGGTGTGGAGCTCTACTGTACCTCGAGTATTAATGCAATTACTATTGTTCTTCTATTCAATTTAGCTTATTCTTGTTCTAAGATATTCATTCGCACCCAAGAACATGATGAATGTGATGATTATGTGACGCTCATCATCATTCTCACTTATGAACGCGTGCCTGACAACCACTTCCGTTCTACAAGCAAACAAGGCTTGAATGTTTATCTCTTGGATT
>NC_029781.3:73490024-73492939 GCF_000817695.3 Arachis duranensis
GTCTTTATTTTCTTCTCCATATAATTTTTGAAAAAACAAAAGAAAATTACAAAATCATAAAAAACCAAAAATATTTCTTGTTTGAGTCTAGTGTCTTATTTTAAGTTTGGTGTCAATTGCATGTTTCTATTCTTCTTGCATTTATCATGTGTCTTCAGTGATCTTCAAGTTCTTCTTGATGATTTACTTGCTCTGATCTTTAAATTCTCTTGTCTTGAATGTTTTGTTGTTTCTCATATGCATTCTCATTTTGTTAGTGTCAGTAGTATACAAACTTCTAAGTTTGATGTCTTGCATGCATTGTTTATTTGATTTTAGTTGCATTTTGATTTTTTCTCATCATTAAAAATCCAAAAAAAAATTTTAATTTGTGTCTTTTCAAGTCAATAATGCAGAGAATTGAAGATTCAGAACATACAGCAGATGAATTACACAGAAAAAGCTCAGCGTTCAAAACGCCCAATGAAGAAGGAAAATTGGCGTTTAAATGCCAGCCAGGGCACCTGGCTGGGCGTTTAACGCCCAAAAGGGTAGCATTTTTGGCGTTAAATGCCAAAATGTATACCATTCTGGGTGTTTAACGCCAGAATGGCACAAGAAGGAAGATTTTGTTTTTAACTCAAATTTTTTTCAAGTTTTCAAAATTTTTCAAAATCAAATCTTTTTCAAATCATATCTTTTCAATCAAAATCAATTTCTTTCCATTTTCAAAAATACTTGCTAACAATTAATGATTTGATTCAACATTTCAAGTATGTTGCCTTTTCTGTTGAGAAAGGTTTAATGTTTGAATCATATCTTTTCTTGTTGGCCAAGTCATTGATTTTAAAAAATCAAATATTTTTAAATTGTTTTTCAATCATATCTTTTTAATCACATCTTTTTTAAATCTTTTTAAATTGTTTCTCAATCATATCTTTTCAATCACATCTTTTTAAAAACCATAACTTTTCAATCATATCTTCTTAATCACATCTTTTTCAAAATAAGTTTTCAATCATATCTTTTTGATTTCTAATTTCAAAATCTTTTTCAAAAATCACTTGATTTCTTTTCCACTTTTAGTTTTCGAAAATTATCAATCAATTTTTCAAAATGTTTTTAAAATCTTTTTAATTAATTTTCGAAAATTCTCTTCCCCTCTTCTCACATCCTTCTATTTATGGAGTACCACTCCTTCTCAATGCACAATTCGAACTCTATTTGACTAAGTTCGAATTCTTCTACCTGTTCCTTCTAATTTTCTTTTCCTCTGACACCTCAAGGAATCTCTATACTGTGACATAGAGGATTTCATATTTTCTTGTTCTCTTCTCTTTCATATGAGCAGGAGCAAAGACAAAAGCATTCTTGTTGAGGCTGACCCTGAACCTGAAAGGACGTTGAAGCGAAAGCTAAGAGAAGCTAAAGCACAACTCTCTGTAGAGGACCTAACAGAAATCTTCAAAGAAGAAGAATCTATGGCAGTCGAAAACAACAACAATGCCAACAATGCAAGGAAGGTGCTGGGTGACTTTACTGCACCTACTCCTGACTTCTATGGGAGAAGCATCTCTATCCTGCCATTGGAGCAAACAACTTTGAGCTTAAGCCTCAATTAGTTTCTCTAATGAAACAGAATTGCAAGTTCCATGGACTTCCACTGGAAGATCCTCATCAGTTTTTAGCTGAATTCTTGCAAATCTGTGACACTGTCAAGACTAATGGGGTTGACCCTTGAGGTCTACAGACTTATGTTATTCCCTTTTGTTGTAAGAGACAGAGCTAGGATATGGTTGGACTCACAACCTAAAGAAAGCCTGAACTCTTGGGAAAATCTAGTCAATGCCTTCTTGGCAAAGTTCTTTCCACCTCCAAAATTGAGTAAGCTTAGAGTGGAAGTCCAAACCTTCAGAAAGAAGCAAGGTGAATCCCTCTATGAAGCTTGGGAAAGATACAAACAATTGATCAGAAAGTGTCCTTCTTACATGCTTTCTGAGTAGAGCATCATAGGTATCTTCTATGATGGTCTGTCTGAACTGTCCAAGATGTCATTGGATAGCTGATGAGCGGATATTTTATACGCTTTTTGGGGGTAATTTCATGTAGATTTTAGCATGTTTTAATTAGTTTTTAGTAGAATTTTATTAGTTTTTAAGCAAAAATCATATTTCTGGACTTTACTATGAGTTTGTGTGTTTTTTTGTGATTTCAGGTATTTTCTGGCTGAAATTGAGGGAGCTGAGCAAAAATCTGAGTTAGGCTGAAAAAGGACTGCTGATGCTATTGGATCCTGACCTTCCTGCAATCGGAATGGAATTTTTGGAGCTACAGGAGTCCAATTGACGCGCTCTCAATTGGGTTGGAAAGTAGACATCCAGGGCTTTCTAGCAATATCTAATAGTCCATACTTTACGCGAAGATAGACGACGTAAACATGCGTTCAACGCCAGTTCCATGTTGTAGTCTGGCGTCCAACGCCAGAAACAAGTTACAAATTGGAGTTCAACGGCAAAAACAGGTTACAACCTGGGGTTGAACGCCCAAAATAGCCCAGGCACGTGAGAAGCTTAAGTCTCAGCCCCAGCACACACCAAGTGGGCCCCAGAAATGGATTTCTGCACTATCTATCATAGTTTACTCATTTTCTGTAAACCTAGGTTATTAGTTTACTATTTAAACAACTTTTAGAGACTTAATTTGTATCTCATAATATTTTCAAATCTGAATTTTATACACTTTGACGGCATGAGTCTCTAACTCCATTGTTGGGGGTGAGGAGCTCTGCAGCGTCTCAATGAATTAATGCAATTGTTTCTATTTCTCCATTCAAACGTGTGTGTGTTCCTATCTAAGATGTTCATTCGCGCTTAATTGTGAAGGAGGTGATGATCCGTGACACTCATCACCTTCCTCAATCCATGAACGTGTGTCTG
>NC_029781.3:73494084-73496210 GCF_000817695.3 Arachis duranensis
GTATTTTATTTTATTATTTCAAAAATCAATTTTCTTTATATAATAAATTAAATAAAATAAACAATATCAACATCCATACCATCTCCCTTGCTCCATCATGGAACTAAGTGGAAATGAACTGTCCAGGAGGACTCTGGGGTCATATGCTAACCCCACTACTGCTTCATATGGGAGTAGTATCTGCATACCCTCCATTGGAGTTAGTAGCTTTGAGTTGAATCCTCAGCTCATTATCATGGTGCAGCAAAGCTGCCAGTATTCCGGTCTTCCACATGAAGAACCTACAGAGTTTCTGGCACAGTTCTTACAAATTGCTGACACAGTGCATGATAAGGAAGTAGATCAGGATGTCTACAGATTACTACTGTTTTCATTTGCTGTAAAAGATCAAGCTAAGAGGTGGTTAAATAACCAACCTAAGAACAGCATAAAGACATGGAAACAGTTGTCAGAAAAATTCCTGAATCACTATTTTCCTCCAAAATAGATGACACAGCTAAGGCTAAGCATCCCAGACTTCAAACAAGGAGATAATGAATCCCTTTATGATGCCTGGGAGAGATACAGAGAGATGCTAAGAAAATGCCCCTCTGAGATGTTTTCAGAGTGGGTGCAATTAGACATCTTCTACTATGGGCTTACAGAAAAAGCTCAGATTTCTCTAGATCACTCAGCTGGTGGATCTATACCTGTGAGAAAAACAATTGAAGAAGCTCAAGAGCTTATTGATACAGTTGCCAGAAATCAGCATCTGTATCTAAGCAGTGAATCTTCCATGAAAGAAGAAGCTAAAATAGTAACTGCTGAACTCAGTCCTGTAGATCAGGCTAATGAATTCAATCAGCAATTAGACTTTCTTACTCAGCAGCTAGCCGAATTCAAGGAAATACTACAGGAAACAAGAATGGCTAACAGGAATATGGAAGTACAGTTAAAACAAACAGAAAGGCAACTGTCAAAACAAATAGCAGAAGAATGCCAATCAGTTCAATTAAGAAGTGGGAAAACATTAAATACCTCACTTCAAAGCAGCAGGAAGCCGAGAAATGAATAAATGGCTACTCAAAATCCCTCTGAGGACAATCAGAGCCCAGAGAGGAATAATGTTGGCGCTGAACGCTCAGACCATGCTCATTCCTGGCGTTCAACGCCAGAAACAAGCATGAATCCGGCGTTGAACGTCCAAGGGGAGCACAGTTCTGGCGTTCAGACGCCAGTAACAGATAAGGAGTTGGCGTCTAACGCCACTCCATCTTCCACCCCTGGCATTCAAACGCCATTGGGGGGATCAGTCACATACAAGTGCTGATAACAACCCTTCTAAAAAGGCTTCCCAACCCACTTCTACAGGTAATAAACCTGCAGCAACTAAGGTTGAGGAATACAAGGCCAAAATGCCTTATCCTCAAAAACTCCGCCAAGCAGAATAGGATAAGCAATTTGCCCGCTTTGCAGACTATCTCAGGACTCTTGAAATAAAGATTCCGTTTGTAGAAGCATTTGAGCAAATACCCTCTTATGCCAAGTTCATGAAAGAGATCTTAAGTCATAAGAAGAATTGGAGGGAAACTAAAAAAGTTTACCTCACTGAAGAGCGCAGTGCAGTTATCCTAAAAAGCTTACCTGAGAAGCTTAAGGATCCCGGAAGCTTTATGATACCATGCACATTAGAGGGTACTTGTACCAAGCAGGCTCTATGTGATTTTGGGGCAAGTATCAACTTAATACCTGCATCTATTATCACAAAGCTTGGTTTGACTGAAGAAGTCAAACCAACCCGGATATGTCTTCAACTTGCTGATGGCTCCATTAAATACCCATCAGGCGTGATTGAAGACATGATTGTCAAGGTTGGGCCATTTGCTTTTCCTACTGACTTTGTGGTGCTGGAAATGGAGGAACACAAGAGTGCAACTCTCATTCTAGGAATACCTTTCCTAGCAATTGGCCGAACCCTCATTGACGTCCAAAAAGGGGAAGTAACCCTGAGAGTCAATGAGGAGGAGTTCAAAGTGAATGTTGTCAAAGCCATGCAACATCCAGACACCCCAAATGACTGCATGAGTGTTGATATCATTGACTCTCTGGTAAGAGAGGTCAATATGGCTGAGAGTCTCAAATCAGAG
>NC_029781.3:73496924-73500912 GCF_000817695.3 Arachis duranensis
AGCTCCTGTCTTGACCATCTAGCACTTGTTCTAAAGAGATGCCAAGAGACTAACCTGGTTTTAAACTGGGAGAAGTGTCACTTTATGGTAACTGAAGGAATTGTCCTTGGGCACAAAATTTTGAACAAGGGAATAGAGGTGGATCAAGCTAAGGTAGAGGTAATTGAAAAATTACCACCACCTGCCAATGTTAAGGCAATCAGAAGCTTTCTGGGGCATGCAGGATTCTATAGGAGGTTTATAAAGGATTTTTCAAAAATCGCCAAACCTCTAAGCAACATGTTAGCTGCTGACACGCCATTTATCTTTGATAAAGAGTGTCTGCAGGCATTTGAGACTCTGAAAGCTAAATTGGTCACAACACCAATCATCTCTGCACCAAACTGGACATTGCCATTTGAACTAATTTGTGATGCCATTGACCATGCCATTGGTGCAGTGATGGGACAGAGGCATGACAAGCTTCTGCACGTCATTTACTATGCCAGTCGTGTTTTAAATAACGCACAGAAGAATTACACAACTACAGAAAAAGAGCTGCTTGTAGTGGTTTACGCCATTGACAAATTCAGATCCTATTTAGTAGGATCAAAAGTGATTATGTACACTGATCATGCTGCTCTTAAATATCTACTCACAAAGCAGGATTCAAAACCCAGACTTATAAGATGGGTGTTACTTCTGCAAGAGTTTGATATAGAAATAAGAGACAGAAAAGGGACAGAGAATCAGGTAGCAGACCACCTGTCCCGAATAGAACCAGTAGAAGGGGCGTCCATCCCTCTTACTGAGATCTCTGAAAGCTTTCCGGATGAGCAACTCTTTGCCATCCAGGAAGTGCCATGGTTTGCAGACATTGCAAACTACAAGGCAGTGAAATTCATACCCAAAGAATATAGTAGGCAGCAATCAAAGAAGCTGATCACAGATGCAAAGTATTATCTTTGGGATGAGCCGTATCTCTTTAAGAGATGTGCAGACGGAGTAATCCATAGATGTGTGCCTAAAGAAGAAGCACAGAAGATTCTATGGCATTTCCATGTATCCCAGTATGGAGGACATTTTGGAAGTGAGCGAACAGCCACAAGAGTCCTCCAATGTGGCTTCTACTGGCCTACTCTCTATAAAAATTCCCGAGTGTTTGTACTTAATTGTGACAGTTGCCAAAGATCTGGTAATCTGCCTCACAGTTATGCCATGCCTCAACAAGGGATCTTGGAGATTGAGTTGTTTGATGTATGGGGTATTGACTTCATGGGACCTTTCCCACCATCATACTCAAACACTTATATTCTGGTGGCAGTGGATTATGTATCCAAATGGGTGGAAGCTATTACAACACCTACTAATGACACTAAAACAGTATTAAAATTCCTCCAGAAACACATCTTCAGCAGATTAGGTACCCCTAGAGTATTAATCAGTGATGGGGGCACTCATTTCTGCAATAAACAGCTTTACTCTGCTTTGGTTCGTTATGGAGTTAGCCACAGGGTAGCCACTCCATATCATCCACAGAAAAATGGGCAAGCTGAAGTCTCTACAGAGAACTTAAAAGAATCCTGGAATGGACTGTAATTAACCATAGAAAGGATTGGGCAAGAAGCTTAGATGATGCTCTGTGGGCATACAGAACAACATTCAAGACCCCTATAGGGACCTCTCCATACCAACTTGTGTATGGAAAGGCATGTCACTTGCCAGTGGAACTGGAACATAAGGGTGGAGAGGTCCATATGTAATTACAAGTGTATCACCATATGGATACGTAGAGCTTCAGGATAATGACTCTAACAAAAAGTTCATTGTTAATGGACAGAGAGTTAAACATTATCTTGAAAGCAATTTTGAGCAAGAATACTCAAAACTGAGACTTAATTAAAGCTCAGTAATAGTCCAGCTAACGACATTAAAGAAACGCTTGCTGGGAGGCAACCCAGCCATTCACAAAATTTAATTTTATTTGTTTTTGTTAATTAATTGATTTTTACAGGTATATGTCAAAGTATCTTCAAGGTAAAAAAGCAATTGATTGAATTCACAGAGTTACAGGGAAATTTGGAAGCTCACTGGCATGAAAAAGCCAGTAAGAAATGTTTTGGGCATTGAACGCCCAAAAGAAGCATCCACTGGGCATTCAACGCCAGTAAGGATAGCTATCTGGGCGTTAAACGCCAGAAAGGAGCATCTTCTGGGCGTTGAACGCCAGAAAGAAGCTCCTTCTGGGCGTTTAACGCCAGAATTACAGCATCCTGGGCATTTAGAAAAACGCCCAGTGACAAAGGACTGCCTGGCGTTCAACGCTAGAAAGAAGCAACAGCTGGGCGTTGAACGCCCAGGAGAAGCAGCAATTGGGCGTTAAACGCCCAAAACATGCAGCATATGGGCGTGTAACGCTAGGATGGTGGGGAGGAGGTAAAATTCGTTTTACTTTACAAATTTTCCAAGTTTTTATGTTTCAAATCATGATTTCTTGCATAAACATGTTTCAAAATGTCCTCCTTCAAATCAAAATAGTTTTCTAAGAACCTTAATTTCTAAACTCCCTTTTTCAAAAATAATATAGCTTCATACATAAACATAAACCTTTTTCCAATCCAATCCAACTCTTTTTTTTCCAATTTTTTTTAAAAAACTTAATTATCTTTTAAAATCTTTTTCAAATTAAAAATTCAGATTTATTTTTAAATATCATCTTTTTAAATTATATCCTTTTCTTATCATATTTATCTTTTATAAATCATATCTTTTATCTTATATCTTTTTCTTATTTTCGAAAACCCACCCCCCTCCCTTTATATCCACTTTCGGCGCCCTTCTCATCATCCACCATTCCACACCTGTTCTCCTTCTATCCCTCTTCTCTCTTTTCTTTTGCTTGAGGACAAGCAAACCTCTAAGTTTGGTGTGCTTATCCGTGATCACAAAAACATACTCACTTTGATCATGGCCCCTAAAGGAAAACAACCCAACCCAAGAGGTAAGAAAGAGAATATTTCAAAGCCACTTTGGAATCAAGGGAAGTTCTTAACTAAAGAACATTCAGACCATTACTACAAAATAATGAGTCTAAGATCAGTGATCCCAGAAGTCAAGTTCGATTTGAAAGAAGATGAATATCCGGAGATCCAAAAACAAATTCGAAACAGGAACTGGGAAATCCTAGCTAATCCTGAAATGAAAGTGGGAAGGAACATGGTTTAGGAGTTCTATGCTAATCTATGGCAGACAGAAAGGCAAAGAATAATTAGAGTTGCCCTAACAGACAGGAAAAGAATAATTGGAGCTGCCCTCTATGATCATCGGACCTTAGTCAGAGGAAAGATTGTTGACACCCATCCTGACAAAATCAGGGAGATCTTTAAGCTTCCTCAACTGAAGGATGACCCAGATTCCTTTAATAGGAGAGTGATGAGGGTAAACAAAGGCCTGGACAAGATTCTAGAGGATATATGCATCCCTGAAGCCAGGTGGACCACCAGCACCACTGGCATCCCAAATCAACTCAAAAGAGAAGATCTCAAACCAGCTGCTAGAGGCTGGCTGGATTTCATTGGGTGTTCTATATTGCCCACCAGCAACCGTTCTGAAGTTACTGTTAAAAGAGCAGTGATGATTCACTGCATCATGTTGGAAAAAGAAGTAGAAGTTCATCAACTAATCTCGTGTGAACTATACAAAATAGCAAACAAGAATTCCAAGGATGCCAGATTGGCCTATCCAAGCTTAATTTCTATGCTCTGTAGAGATGCCGGAGTGAAGATAGGAATAACAGAGTATATCTCAGTTGAGAGGCCAATGACTAAAATATCAATGGAAAGACAACAGCTACAGGATGATCCAATCAAGAGGAGAGCACAAGAAGTCCTCCCAGAACTTCCTCAATTCGAATATTGGGAACATCTTAAGGCATCTATTTCCAAATTGCAAGAAGCTATGAACCAAATAAAGGAAGAACAGAACAATCAAAGTAGCATGCTTTGCAAAC
>NC_029781.3:73501158-73501702 GCF_000817695.3 Arachis duranensis
GTAATTAGTATGTCTATTTTGATTTTATTTCCAATTAAGCTATAATTTATTTTTCTCATCATCATCAGGCATGAATAAAGTAGTATATTTTTAGAATAAAGAATTAATTTATATTTTTCGAGTTCTTAATAATAAAAATTATAATTAATTATATGTGGTGGTAATACTTTTTGTTCTCTGAATGAATGCTTGAACAGTGCATATTTTATCCTGAATTTTACGAATGTTGGCTCCTGAAAGAATGAGGAACACGAAAAATATTATTGATGATCTGAAAAATCATGAATTTGATTCTTGAAGCAAGAACAAGCAGTCAAAAAAAATAAGAGTTACAAGGAATCATTAGATCAAGAAGAGGAACAAAAGCCAATAGCCCTTAAAACCAAAAGGCAAGGGTGAAAAGGATCCAAAGCTTTGAGCATCAGTGGATAGGAGGGCCCAAGGAAGTAATTCCAGGCCTAAGCGGCTAAATCAAGCTGTCCCTAACCATGTGCTTGTGGCATGCACGTCCAAGTGAAAAGCTTGAGACTGAGTGGTTAAAGTC
>NC_029781.3:73501841-73503119 GCF_000817695.3 Arachis duranensis
ATGTGTCTGTGGCATTTATGTATCCGGTGGTAATACTGGAAAACAAAGTGCTTAGGGCCACGGCCAAGACTTATAAAGTAACTGTGTTCAAAAATCAACATACTACACTAGGAGAATCAATAGTACTATCTAAATTCTGAGTTCCTATGGATGCCAATCATTCTGAATTTCAAAGGATAAAGGGAGATGCCAAAACTGTTCAGAAACAAAAAGCTACTAGCCCCGCTCATCTAAATTAGAATCTGAGCTTCACTTAAAACTCGGAGATTTTATTACTCCTTAATTTCTTTTTATCCTATTTTGATCATCTAGTTGCTTGGGGACAAGCAACAGTTTAAGTTTTGTGTTGTGATGAGCGGATATTTTATACGCTTTTTGGGTGTAATTTCATGTAGATTTTAGCATGTTTTAATTAGTTTTTAGGCAAAAATCATATTTCTGGACTTTACTATGAGTTTGTGTGTTTTTCAGTGATTTCAGGTATTTTTTGGCTGAAATTGAGGGAGCTGAGCAAAAATCTGAATTAGGCTGAAAAAGGACTGCTGATGCTGTTGGATCCTGACCTCCCTGCACCCGGAATGAAATTTTTGGAGCTACAGGAGTCCAATTGACGCGCTCTCAATTGGGTTGGAAAGTAGACATCCAGGGCTTTCCAGCAATATATAATAGTTTATACTTTGCACAAATATAGATGATGTAAACTGGCGTTCAACGCCAGTTCCATGTTCTCAGTCTGGCGTCCAGCGCCAGAAACAAGTTACAAGTTGGAGTTCAACGCCAGAAACAGGTTACAACCTGGAGTTGAACGCCAGTTCAGCCCCAGCACACACCAAGTGAGCCCCAGAAATGGATTTCTGCACTATCTATCATAGTTTACTCATTTTCTGTAAACCTAGGTTATTAGTTTACTATTTAAACAACTTTTAGAGACTTATTTTGTATCTCATGACATTTTCAAATCTGAATTTTATACACTTTGACGGCATGAGTCTCTAACTCCATTGTTGGGGGTGAGGAGCTCTGCAGCGTCTCAATGAATTAATGCAATTGTTTTTATTTCTCCATTCAAACGTGTGTGTGTTCCTATCTAAGATGTTCATTCGCGCTTAATTGTGAAGGAGGTGATGATCCGTGACACTCATCACCTTCCTCAATCCATGAACGTGTGCCTGACAAACACCTCCGTTCTACATCAGATTGAATGAGCATCTCTTAGCTTCCTTAATCAGAATCTTCGTGGTATAAGCTAGAACTGATGGCGGCCACTCTTGAGGATCC
>NC_029781.3:73503595-73504616 GCF_000817695.3 Arachis duranensis
TGGCTCAGAACAAAATATTGACTCAGCAAGTCAATATGATTTCTCACAGTCTGTCTGGAATGCAAGCTGCACCAGGCAGTACTAAGGATGCTTCATCTGAAGAAGAAGCTTATGATCTTGAGAACCCTTCAATGGAAGAGGTGAATTATATGGGAGAACCCTATGGAAATACCTATAATCCTTCATGGAGAAATCATCCAAATCTCTCATGGAAGGATCAACAGAGACCTCAACAAGGTTTCAACAACAATAATGGTGGAAGAAATAGGTTTAGCAATGGCAAGCCTTTTCCATCATCTTCTCAGCAACAGACAGAGAATTCTAAGCAGAGCCACTCTGACTTAGCAACCATGATCTCTAATCTAATCAAAGCCACTCAAAGTTTCATGACTGAAATAAGGTCCTCCATTAGAAACTTGGAGGCACAAGTGGGCCAGCTGAGTAAGAAAGTTACTAAACTCGCTCCTAGTACTATTCCAAACAATACAGAAGAGAATCCAAAAAGAGAGTGTAAGGCCATCAACATGGCCAAACTTGGAGAGGAGAATGAGGCAGTGAGCGCCACTGAGGAAGACCTCAATAGACATCCACTAGCCTCCAATGAGTTCCCTAATGAGGAACCATGGGAATCTGAGGCTCACACTGAGACCATAGAGATTCCATTAGATTTACTTCTGCCATTCATGAGCTCTGATGAGTATTCTTCCACTGAAGAGGATGAAGATGTCACTGAAGAGCAATTTGCTAAGTACCTTGGAGCAATCATGAAGCTAAATGACAAGTTATTTGGTAATGAGACTTGGGAGAACGAACCTCCTTTGCTCACCAAAGAACTGGATGACTTGACTAGGCAGAGATTACCTCAAAAGAGACAGGACCCTGGGAAGTTCTCAATACCTTGTACAATAGGCACCATGACCTTCAAGAAGGCTCTGTGTGGCCTAGGGTCAAGCATAAACCTCATGCCTCTCTCTGTAATGGAGAAGCTAGGGATCTTTGAGGTGCAAGCTGCAAGAATCTC
>NC_029781.3:73504811-73505093 GCF_000817695.3 Arachis duranensis
TAAAGGCTGTGATTGATGTTGACAGAGGAGAATTGATCATTCAAGTGAATGAAGAATCCCTTGTGTTTAAGGCTCAAGGATATCCCTCTGTAACCATGGAGAGGAAGCATGAAGAGCTTCTCTCAAAACAGAGTCAAACAGAGTTCCCACAGTCAAACTCTAAGTTTGGTGTAGGGAGGCCTCAAACAACTTCTAAGTTTCGTGTTGAACCCCCACATTCAAACTCTAAGTTTGATGTTGGGAGGTTCCAACATTGCTCTGAGTATCTGTGAGGCTCCATGA
>NC_029781.3:73505286-73512377 GCF_000817695.3 Arachis duranensis
AAAAACAGAATGAAAAACAGAAAGAAAAATAGCACACCCTGGAGGAAAATCCTGCTGGCGTTTAAACGCCAGTAAGGGCAGCAAATGGGTGTTTAACGCCCAGTCTAGCACCATTCTGGGCGTTTAACGCCAGAAAGGGGCACCAGACTGGCGTTAAACGCCAGGAAAGGGCAAGAAGTTGACGTTAAATGCCAGAAATGGGCACCAGCCCGGCGTTTAACGCCAGAATTGGCATAAAGAGCATTTTTGCTCGCCACTGGTGCAGGGATGAATTTTCCTTGACACCTCAGGATCTGTGGACCCCACTGGATCCCCACCTACCCCACCACTCTCTCTCTTCTTCACCCATTCACCAATCACCTCAACACCTCTTCCCCAAAAAACCCCTCACCTATCATATCCCACTATTCTCTTCACCACTTACATCCACCCTTTATAAAACCCCACCTACCTCACCATTCAAATTCAAACCACTTTTCCTCCCAAACCCACCCCATCCATGACTGAACCCTACCCCTCTCTCCACCCCTATATAAACCAATCTTCACTCTTTCATTTTCACACAACCTACACACTACTTCTCCCCTTTGGCCAAAACACAAAAGCCACCTCCATCTCCTCTATTTCTTCTTCTTCTACTCTCTTCTTTCTTCCTTTGCTCGAGGACGAGCAAACCTTCTAAGTTTGGTATGGTAAAAGCATTGCTTTTTGTTTTTCCATAACCATTTATGGCATCTAAGGCCAGAGAAACCTCTAGAAAGTGGAAAGGGAAGGCAAAAGCTTCCACCTCCGAGTCATGGGAGATAGAGAGATTCATCTCAAAGGTGCATCAAGACCATTTCTATGAAGTTATGGCCAAGAAGAAGGTGATCCCCGAGGTCCCTTTCAAACTCAAAAAGGGTCAACTTTGATCAAAGGTTGGACCAAGTCCTCATAGACATTTGTGAAGAGGGCACTCAATGGAAGAGAGATTCAAGAGGGAAGCCGGTTCAATTGAGAAGGCATGACCTCAAGCCCATGGCTAGAGGATGGTTGGAGTTTATACAACGCTCAATCATTCCCACTAGCAACCGGTCCGAAGTTACTATAGACCGGGCTATCATGATTCATAGTATCATGATTGGAGAAGAAGTAGAAGTTCATGAGGTTATAGCCCAAGAACTTTATAAGGTGGCGGACAAGTCCTCTACCTTGGCAAGGTTAGCCTTCCCTCATCTCATTTGTCACCTCTATTATTCAGTTAGAATTGACATAGAGGGAGACATCCTCATTGATGAAGACAAGCCCATCACTAAGAAGAGGATAGAGCAAACAAGAGATCCCACTCACCATGAAATCCCTGAGATGCCTCAAGGGATGCACTTTCCTCCACAAAACTATTGGGAGCAAATCAACACCTCCCTAGGTGAATTAACTTCCAACATGGGACAACTAAGGGTGGAGCACCAAGAACATTCCATCCTCCTCCATGAGATTAGAGACGACCAAAGAGTCATGAGAGAGGAGCAACAAAGGCAAGGAAGAGACATTGAGGAGCTCAAGCACTCCATCAGATCTTCAAGAGGAAGAACAAGCCGCCATCACTAAGGTGGACCCGTTCTTTAATCTCCTTGTTCTTTATTTTCCTGTTTTTTGAATTTTTATGCTTATGTTTATCTATGTTTGTGTCTTATTACATGATCATTAGTGTCTTAGTGTCTATGCCTTAAAGTTATGAATGTCCTATGAATCCATCACCTTTATTAAATGAAAAATGTTTTTATTACAAAAGAACAAGAAGTACATGATTTCGAATTCATCCTTAAAACTAGCTTAATTATTTTGATGTGGTGACAATACTTTTTGTTTTCTGAATGTATGCTTGAACAGTGCATATGTCTTTCGAATTTGTTGTTCATGAATGTTAAAATTGTTCGCTCTTGAAAGAATGGTGGAAAAGGAGAAATGTTACTGAGGATCTGAAAAATCATCAAATTGATTCTTGAAGCAAGAAAAAGCAGTAAAAAATTTCGAAAAAAAAAGAAAAAGAGAAAGAAAGAGAGGAAAAAGAAAAAGAAAAAAAATAAAGTCATGATCCAAGGCAAAAAGAGTGTGCTTAAGAACCATGGACACCTCTAATTGGGGACTCTAGCAAAGCTGAGTCACAATCTGAAAAGGTTCACCCAGTTATGTGTCTGTGGCATGTATGTATCCGCTTGTAATACTGGAAGACAGAGTGCTTTGGGCCACGACCAAGACTCATAAAGTAGCTATGTTCAAGAATCATCATACTTAACTAGGAGAATCAATAACGCTATCTGGATTCTGAGTTCCTAGAGAAGCCAATCATTCTGAATTTCAAAGGATAGAGTGAGATGCCAAAACTGTTCAGAGACAAAAAGCTAAAGCCCCACTCATCTAATTAATACTGATCTTCATAGATGTTTTTGGAATTCATTGCATATTCTCTTCTTTTTATCTTATTTGATTTTTAGTTGCTTGGGGACAAGCAACAATTTAAGTTTGGTGTTGTGATGAGCGGATAATTTGTACGCTTTTTGGCATTGTTTTTAGTATGTTTTTAGTATATTTTAGTTAGTTTTTATTATATTTTTATTAGTTTTTAGTTAAAATTCACTATTCTGGACTTTATTATGAGTTTGTGTGTTTTTCTGTAATTTCAGGTATTTTCTGGCTGAAATTGAGGGACCTGAGCAAAAATCTGATTCAGAGGCTGAAAAGAACTGCAGATGCTGTTGGATTCTGACCTCCCTGCACTCAAAGTGGATTTTCTGGAGCTACAGAAGTCCAATTGGCGCGCTCTTAACTGCGTTGGAAAGTAGACATCCTGGGCTTTCCAGCAATGTATAATAGTTTATACTTTTTCCGAGATTTGATGGCCCAAACTGGCATTACAGATCAGCTCAAAACTGCCCGGCGTTAAACGCCGGAACTGGCACAAGAATGGGAGTTAAACGTCCAAACTGGCACAAAAGCTGACGTTTAACTCCAAGAAAAGTCTCTACACGAGAATGCTTCAATGCTCAGCCCAAGCACACACCAAGTGGGCCCGGAAGTGGATTTTTATGTCATTTACTCATGGGGCTGGCCATTCGGCCATGCCTGGACCATCATTTATGTATTTTCAACGGTGGAGTTTCTACACACCATAGATTAAGGTGTGGAGCTCTGCTGTACCTCGAGTATTAATGCAATTACTATTGTTCTTCTATTCAATTCAACTTATTCTTGTTCTAAGATATTCATTCGCACCCAAGAACATGATGAATGTGATGATTATGTGACGCTCATCATCATTCTCACTTATGAATGCGTGCCTAACAACCACTTCCGTTCTACAAGCAAACAAGGCTTGAATGTTTATCTCTTGGATTCCTTAATCGGAATCTTCGTGGTATAAGCTAGAATTGATGGCGGCATTCATGAGAATCCGGAAGGTCTAAACCTTGTCTGTGGTATTCCGAGTAGGATTCTGGGATTGAATGACTGTGACGAGCTTCAAACTCGCGATTGCTGGGCGTGATGACAAACGCAAAAGAATCAATGGATTCTATTCCAACATGATCGAGAACTGACAGATGATTAGCCGTGCCGTGAAAGAGCATTTGGACCTTTTTTACTGAGAGGATGGGATGTAGCCATTGACAACGGTGATGCCCTACAGACAGTTTGCCATAGAAAGGAGTGACAAAGATTGGATAAAAGCAGTAGGAAAGCAGAGATTCAGAAGGATCACAGCACCTCGATACACTTGTCTGAAATTCCCACCATTGAATTACATGAGTAACTCTATCCTATCTTTATTCCTTCGCGTATACTATAATTTCTTAATACAGTTAAATCCACCTAACTGGGATTTACAAGATGGCCATAGCTTGCTTCATACCAACAATCTCTGTGGGATCGACTCTTACTCACGTAAGGTATTACTTGGACGACCCAGTACACTTGCTGGTTAGTTGTGCGGAGTTGTGACAAAGTGTGATTCACATTTGAGAGCACCAAGCCTTTGGAGCCATTATTGATGATCACAATTTCATCCACCAAGTTTTTGGCGCCATTGCCAGGGATTGTTCGAGTTTGGACAACTGACGGTTCATCTTGTTGCTCAGATTAGGTAATTTTATTTTTATTTTCTTTTCAAAAAAAGTTTTCAAAATTCTTTCGAAAAAAATTTTCTTTATTTTCGTTTTTCAAAAATATAATTTTCGAAAAAAATAATAAAAATACAAAAAAATTCATAAAATCATAAAAATAAAAAAGTATTTTGTGTTTCTTGTTTGAGTCTTGAGTCAATTTTTAAGTTTAGTGTCAATTGCATGCTTAAAAAAATTTTTCTTGCATTTTTCAAAAATTCATGCATTCATAGTGTTCTTCATGATCTTCAAGTTGTTCTTGGTAAGTCTTCTTGTTTGATCTTGATATTTTCTTATTTTGTACCTGTTCATACCCTGACCGAGCTCCCCAAAACCGGTCAAGATCATAGAAGGCCCGACCTCGTCCCAAGGCCCAAGCCTGAGGTCGGACCTCGGACAAAATAGGCTAAGAAGGCCCATCAAAAGGAACGAAGCCCAAAACCTAAAGGCCGAAAAGGCCTGGGAAAGGCGGTTCCGCAAAGATAGAGATAAAACTCCCAAAAGATAAGATAAGATAAGAATATCTTATCCAGGGAAGATCACGACCAACTACTATAAATACACTGGAGCACCCAGGTATAACTCATACTCTAATTCTACTAAATATCTGCTTGGACCCATGCTAACTTAAGCATCGGAGTGTCATTGCAGGTACAACCACCAGCCGCTCGGCTCATCAAGCTCGGGTCACAGAACCCTCACCTCGGGTCTTGCCAGACGACCGAGCTACGCGTTTCAGGTAACCCTCGGAACAAAATGCATAGTGGGTAGGCTGAGAATGCTATGCACATCAACAATTCACATCAAACAAGATAATCGCATAGGTAAGGTGAAGTTCAGATTGATGTTTTAGGCAGCATCCAAAATTAACAAAACTTCGCACAAGTAGGAATCATAACGCAAAATGAAAGGGAAATTCAAACCCTATGCTAATCAGACACAAAAATCGAATCAAAAAACTCCCATTCAAGCATTACATCAAGCAAAATATGTGCAAAAATTAGCAGCATTATTTGGTTTCAAAATCAAGCAAAAGCAGCATTCAGAATCAGGTAGAAACAACAGCAGTCAGTTTCAGCAACATCAGCAGTTATCCACCCTAGAAAAGATTCAAACAATCAACCAGCAATCAACATTCATTCCAGAAGACAAAAATCAACTAAACAATAGCCACTTATTGACTAAAGCAAAATTAAAAACATAAGCAAGAAGAAGCAGTAAAAAAAATAAGGTTCAGGGGAGAAAGGGAACCTGTAATGCAGAAGGAAAGAGAAGGAAAAAAGAACTGAGAAAGGGGTGGCGAGGTGATCGCCGACAGTGGCTAACGGCACAAAAGCTCACCGAAAAAGAAGGCGACTGGAGCCTGGCACAGAGGCAGGGCAGAAAGGGAAAGAAAAGTAGAGGAGAGAGAAAAAAAAGAGGGTGAGGAGAAAGACAAAGAAGAGGTGCAACGGCGGCGCCGTGGAGGTCGCCGGAGGTGGGTCGCGGAGGAAGGAGGCTGGGCTAAGAGGGGTGGTTGTGGTTTTCAGAGAAAATAGGAGAAGAGGGGTGAGGATGGGAAATGAAGCGTGAACCTCTGTCTTTCCGAATTAACGTTCGAAAATTGACCTGTGCGGATGCACAAGGTCGTGTGCGGGCGCACACAAGGAGAAAGAAGGAGATGTGCATGTGCACAGGGCCGTGCGGATGCTGTGAACAGAAGGTGTAATGCAACCTGTGCGGACGCACAAGGGATGTGCGCTCGCATAGAAGGAGGAAAGAGGGGGCGTGCGATCACACAAGAGGTGCGGTTGCTGCGACCAGATAGGTGTGTTCAAGCTGTGCGGGCGCACAAAGGGTGTGCGCTCGCACGTGTGGCTTCTCTTTTTTTTTTGAAATGAGGGGGTCGTGTGCGAATGCACACAGGGTGTGCGGTTCCAGAGAAGGAAAAATCGACAGATACATAGCAGAAAAAGGAGAAGAGACCAAAAAGAGAAGGAGGGGAGATAACGAAGATCAGGCTGAGCAAACCCCGCGAACCCCTGAAAGGCACGTTCACATGATAAATGGGGGTTTTGCAGGCGGAGGAACATCCAGATCCTCGCGAAAAAGACACCTCAAAGACGTCTATCATGTCCGAGAAGACAGCCCCCTGCCCGAGTTACCTACTATCTCGTTTACCCGAGAAGATACTCAAGGGGTAATACCCGGGCACGACGATCCAATGGTAATCACCATCATCCTAGCAAACGCCAACCTACATCGAACCCTGGATCCAGGAGGAAACAAACAGAATCGCTCAAAGACACCACTCCCAAACAAAGATCCACCAAATCCCGAGAAGGAAAAGAACTCAGAAATTCTAGAAGCAGTTCGGGCACAGCAAAACCGGCTGAAACAACTCGAAGAGGACATAAAAAAGCAGAAGGAAACTGAACAAGATCTGGGAAGAGAAGCTTGCAAGCGCAGAGAATTAGAAGAAAAACTGCGGAAAATAGAGGCCAACCTGAAAGACCACGGCACCACCCCCGAAAACAATCATGATCCCTTCACACAAGAGATCATGAAGGAAAAGGTACCGCGAAACTTCAAACCACCAGATATGGATCTCTACGACGGCACCACCGATCCAAGTCACCACCTCAGCAACTTCAGAAGCAGAATGTACCTGGTCGACGCCTCCGACACGATTCGGTGCAAAGCCTTCCCCACCACTCTCACCAAGTCAGCCATGAAGTGGTTCGACAACCTGCCACCAAGATCAATCACCAGCTTCGAAGACCTAACCAAAAAATTCCTAACAAGGTTCTCCATTCAAAAGGACAAGGCAAAACATGCCCCCAGTCTACTCGGGATCAAACAAGGAAACCAAGAAACCCTCCGAGAATACATGGAGCGATTCAACAAAGCCTGCCTGGACATACAACACTTACCCACTGAAGCGGCCATCATGGGACTAGCAAACGGCCTAAAAGA
>NC_029781.3:73515694-73520768 GCF_000817695.3 Arachis duranensis
AATATATCCAACCAACAGCAAGGATGGATGACCCCCATACTCAGCTACCTGAAGTCGGGAACTCTTCCCGCCGAAAGAAAGGAAGCTAAAAGACTCACGAAAGACGCCCAGAATTATACACTAATTCACGACGCATTATACAGAAGAGGATTCTCAAATCCCCTCCTTAGGTGCGTCCCAACCTCAGAAACAAAGAACGTCCTCGAAGAAGTCCACGGAGGCATGTGTGGGAACCATCTCGGAGCTCGGGCATTATCCAAAAAAGTAGTCAGAGCCGGGTTCTACTGGCCGACCTTGCAAAGAGACGCAACGGAGTTCGTGAAAATATGCCCCCCTGCCAAAAACACGCCAATTTTCACAAGGCACCGCCCGAAGACCTTATCAGCATCACTGCGCCATGGCCCTTCGCAAAGTGGGGACTCGACCTACTCGGCCCGTTTCCACAGGGACCGGGACAAGTCAAATACCTCATTGTAGGGGTCGACTACTTCACAAAGTGGATCGAAGCTGAACCCTTAGCCACTATTACGGCTCAGAAAAGCCGTAAATTCCTATACAAAAACATTGTCACGAGGTTCGGAGTCCCCTACTCCATCACAACAGACAATGGAACACAATTCACGGACACAAGTTTTCAGAACTTGGTGGCCGAACTAAAAATCAAACAGCAATTCACATCGGTCGAGCACCCACAAGCCAAGCACAAAAGCGGAAACCAAAGGAAATCTCAGAACGCTAGCTAAAAAGTTGTTAACCAAAAACAACTAAAAAGCACAAAAGCGGAAACCAAAGGAAATCTCAGAACGCTAGCTAAAAAGTTGTTAACCAAAAACAACTAAAAAGCACAAAAGCGGAAACCAAAGGAAATCTCAGAACGCTAGCTAAAAAGTTGTTAACCAAAAACAACTAAAAAGCACAAAAGCGGAAACCAAAGGAAATCTCAGAACGCTAGCTAAAAAGTTGTTAACCAAAAACAACTAAAAAGCACAAAAGCGGAAACCAAAGGAAATCTCAGAACGCTAGCTAAAAAGTTGTTAACCAAAAACAACTAAAAAGCACAAAAGCGGAAACCAAAGGAAATCTCAGAACGCTAGCTAAAAAGTTGTTAACCAAAAACAACTAAAAAGCACAAAAGCGGAAACCAAAGGAAATCTCAGAACGCTAGCTAAAAAGTTGTTAACCAAAAACAACTAAAAAGCACAAAAGCGGAAACCAAAGGAAATCTCAGAACGCTAGCTAAAAAGTTGTTAACCAAAAACAACTAAAAAGCACAAAAGCGGAAACCAAAGGAAATCTCAGAACGCTAGCTAAAAAGTTGTTAACCAAAAACAACTAAAAAGCACAAAAGCGGAAACCAAAGGAAATCTCAGAACGCTAGCTAAAAAGTTGTTAACCAAAAACAACTAAAAAGCACAAAAGCGGAAACCAAAGGAAATCTCAGAACGCTAGCTAAAAAGTTGTTAACCAAAAACAACTAAAAAGCACAAAAGCGGAAACCAAAGGAAATCTCAGAACGCTAGCTAAAAAGTTGTTAACCAAAAACAACTAAAAAGCACAAAAGCGGAAACCAAAGGAAATCTCAGAACGCTAGCTAAAAAGTTGTTAACCAAAAACAACTAAAAAGCACAAAAGCGGAAACCAAAGGAAATCTCAGAACGCTAGCTAAAAAGTTGTTAACCAAAAACAACTAAAAAGCACAAAAGCGGAAACCAAAGGAAATCTCAGAACGCTAGCTAAAAAGTTGTTAACCAAAAACAACTAAAAAGCACAAAAGCGGAAACCAAAGGAAATCTCAGAACGCTAGCTAAAAAGTTGTTAACCAAAAACAACTAAAAAGCACAAAAGCGGAAACCAAAGGAAATCTCAGAACGCTAGCTAAAAAGTTGTTAACCAAAAACAACTAAAAAGCACAAAAGCGGAAACCAAAGGAAATCTCAGAACGCTAGCTAAAAAGTTGTTAACCAAAAACAACTAAAAAGCACAAAAGCGGAAACCAAAGGAAATCTCAGAACGCTAGCTAAAAAGTTGTTAACCAAAAACAACTAAAAAGCACAAAAGCGGAAACCAAAGGTCAAAACGCTAGCTAAAAAATTGTTGACCGAAAACAACTGAAAAGCACAAAAGCGGAAACCGAAGGTCAAAACGCGAACAAAACACCGCATAATAAAGTTACTGCAAGTAGCTACATAAAGCAAAAGGTGTCCAAAAAAGCGTTCACAGAAGTCATCCAACAAAAAGCCCACAGGCCGGGCAAACCACTAAAAAGATTACAGGGGATCAAGGTCCTTTCCAGACTCCACATCAATAGCAGGCTCCGGAGGAAACATAGATATCGGGACCGCATCGACAGCAACGTCATCCCGATTCGAAGCTTCCACACCAGATCTATTCCCGACCAAAGGGGAAGTCGGGTTCCCAACCGGAACTTTGGGGTCGGACATCGGGACCTCATCCTCAGCAGGAGCAGGAACAATCTGGCCATCCACAACGACGTTATCCGTACTGAACAAGCTCAGATCTAGGTCGGGAGCAAGAACTCGGACCTGAGCCTTCAAATTCTCGAACATGGCATCCATGCCCTTGGCCACATGACCTTCCAGCTCATAAAACTTGTCCTGCGCAGATTGCAACTCCTCCCTTGTCTCCACAAGCTCGGCATATAACTTGGTATAATTCTCCGTGGCCGCCTTCGCCATCTCCTCAGATGTCTTCGCTGCCGCCACAGCCGCGGTAGCTTTAGTTTTCTCTTTCTCCAAGGAGGCCTCCAGCTCAGCAATCCGGGCAGCCCTCAGTTGACTAATCTTATCAAGCTCGGAACGAGCCTTATCAAGTCGAGAGCTGGTCGCACCAATGGGGGATTTCTTGAACTCCCGGGCAATAGCGGCATGAAGACTAGCCATCCGGACACAGCTCCGCGCCATATACTGAAAATGATGCTCCATAGACGCATCATCAGTAGAAATGAAAGTCTGAGGGAGGATGTGCTGCTCAATCCAACCAAGAGCATCGAAGTCCTTATCATTGAAACCGGCAAGCTCTTGAGAGGTCTTCTGCTTCTTGGGAGGAGGACCCGAGAACGGAGGAGGAGAAGAAGTAGCAGAGGTCNNNCAGTAGTCTTCTGCGGAGAAGATCGGGCAGAAGCATCCCCGGCCTCGAGATTTCGAGCAGCCACCGACTTCTTCGTCCGACGAAGAAATTTCATGGAATCCGCCTGAGAAGACATCTCTGCAAGAAATAAAAGGGATTACCACAACAGAAATTCCACCAAAAATAAAGCAAAACACAAAGGAAAGGTCGGAATCTCAAAGAGGTCGGGAACTACCTAACTCGGAACGGAGAAGGCTTGGATCTCCTAACATTTTCTTCGTGTCCAAGTGAGGTGCCCGACCCTATAAACTGCTTACCACACCCACAAAAGCCTGCTCCACCTCATCTAGACTCTCAAACGTATACTTAACAGACACTACATTCTCCTGCCAACAAAGAGGAAAAGAAGGCTCCCCACTCTCATCTAGAAAGGAAGGTCGGACGTCCCCAGTAGCCCGGACCTTGAAATAATAGTTCTTAAAATCGTGAAAAGACTCATCATACAGGGTACAGAACTTCCTCCCCTGGTTAGCCCTAAAAGAGACCCAAGACACCTTCCCTCCGCCCGACCCCGGCTTTGTCAACACAAACAAATAGGAAAAAAGAGAAATAGAGGGAGGGACACCCAAAAACTGGCACAAAAGTTGGAACAGCTTTAAAAATGCCCAGGAATTTGGATGGAGCTGCGTAGGGGCAAGGTTACAGGACCACAACACCTCGGACTCCAGGTCAGTAAAAGGAAGTCGGACACCCAGCTTAGAGAAAAAACAATCATAGGCGTAAAAGAAGAGCTTCTCGGAACTGTCTAAAGGCGGGAAGCAAACTCTCTCCTCGGAATCCGGGGCTACTAACTCATAATCCCTCTCAGATTCTCTATCTTCACATATGCTACATTGCCTACGGAACCTAGCTAAATACTCAGAATCTACCACAGAAGGAACTCTTAGGGGAACGGGATCTACCCAACCAAGACCACTCGGAATCTTGGTCGACATTGCTTGAAGAACCTTTCGAGACATAAAAATCTTGCCTACAAAGAAGAATACAAACAGCAAGGCAAAAATCACATAAAAGCAAAACAGCAAAAGCCCATTCAGCAAAGCAAGAAAACAAAAAGTTCTTTCAGAAGAAAATGCAGCCACTCGAAAACAAAATACCAAAGAGAAAAGAGCCCCCCCACATACAAAATAACCAAAGCAATGGCGGCGCCTCTTTTCGGGGCAACCCAGGCATAGAAGAAAAAGAAACAGAAGCATATGTGCGCAAAGAAAATGAAGACGAGAACAAACCTGGAAGAAAGGAAGAAGACGATGAGCTCCGATGCAAGGAGAACGAAAACGGCGGCGCAGAGGAAACCCCGGAAAAACGCACAGAAAGAATCGGAGAAGAAGAACAAAGAAGGAGCGGCGCTCGAAGGAGAGAGGGCGAAAACTCAGAAAAATGGAAAGGGAACAAAATAAACAAAGAAAATGAGGAAAGGGGCAAATAAATAATGCCTTCACAGAGCCCGAACGGAAATCGAGGAGAAACGGTAAACAAGCAATAAATGCTGAAACGGCCATTTTCAAATTTTGAAAAAACTACTATGCCCGAGCTCAACCTCTCAAAAAGGACGAACTCGGGCAGGGGCATTGTTCATACCCTGACCGAGCTCCCCAAAACCGGTCAAGATCATAGAAGGCCCGACCTCGTCCCAAGGCCCAAGCCTGAGGTCGGACCTCGGACAAATAAAGCCAAAGAAGGCCCATCAGAAGGAACGAAGCCCAAAACCTAAAGGCCGAAAAGGCCTAGGAAAGGCGGTTCCGCAAAGATAGGGATAAAACTCCCAAAAGATAAGATAAGATAAGAATATCTTATCCAGGGAAGATCACGACCAACTACTATAAATACACTGGAGCACCCAGGTATAACTCATACTCTAATTCTACTCAATATCTGCTTGGACCCATGCTAACTTAAGCATCGGAGTGTCATTGCAGGTACAACC
>NC_029781.3:73520857-73525739 GCF_000817695.3 Arachis duranensis
ACCTTTTGTTGTTTTTCATATGCATTTTTCGTTTGTTAGAGTCCATGCATTAAAGATTTCTAAGTTTGGTGTCTTGCATGTTTTCTTTGCATAAAATTTTTTTCAAAAATATGTTCTTGATGTTCATCATGATCTTCAAAGTGTTCTTGGTGTTCATCTTGACATTCATAGTGTTCTTGCATGCATCTTGTGTTTTGATCCAAATTTTTTATGTTTTGGGTCATTTTTATGTTTTTCTCTCTCATCATTAAAAATTCAAAAAATAAAAAAATATCTTTTCCTTAATTTTCTCATAATTTTCGAAAATTTGAGTTGACTTAGTCAAAAAATTTTAAAATTAGTTGTTTCTTACAAGTCAAGTCAAATTTTCAATTTTAAAAATCTTATCTTTTTAAAACTTGTTCAAAAATTAAAACTTTTTTATTTTTCTTATTAATTTTCAAAAATTCTTTAAAATATTTTTCAAAAATCTTTTTCTTAATTTTATCTTTAATTTAAAAAATTATGCTAACAATTAATATGATTGATTCAAAAATTTGAAGTTTGTTACTTTCTTGTTAAGAAAGGTTCAATTTTTAAAGTCTAGAATCTTATCTTTTAGTTTCTTGTTAGCTAAGTAATTAATTTTAATTTTAAAAATTAAATCTTTTTCAATCCTATCTTTTTATCATATCTTCTTATCTTATCTTTTTATCATATCTTTTTCAAAATTTTATCTTTTTCAAAAATTTGATGTCAAAATATCTTATCTAACTTCTTATCTTCTTATCTTTTCAAATTTGATTTTAATATCTTTTTCAACTAACTATTTGACTTTTTGTTTGTTTCTTATCGTTTTCAAAACCACCTAACTACTTTTCTCTCTTTAATTTTCGAAAATATCTCATCCCTTTTTCAAAATTCTTTTTAAATTAACTAATTGTTTTAAATTTTAATTTTAATTCTATCTCATCTTTAATTTTCGAAAATTACTAACCCATTTTCAAAATTATTTTCGAATTTCTCTCCCCCTCATCTCCTTCTATTTATTTTAATTATCTACTAACACTCCTCTTCATCTTAAAATTCGAACCCCCTCTTCTCCTCTGTGTTCGAATTTTTCTCTTCTCCTTCTTCATTCTTATTCTTCTTCTACTAATAATAAGGATCCTCTTTACTGTGACATAGAGGATTCCTCTTCTTTTCTTGTTCTCTTCTCTTTCATATGTGCAGAAACAAAGAAAAAGGCACTCTTGTTGAAGCTGATCCAGAACCTGAAAGGACTCTGAAAAGAAAACTAAGAGAAGCTAAATTACAACAATCCAGAGGCAACCTTTCTGAAATTTTCGAACAAGAGAAGGAGATGGCAGCCGAACCCAACAACAATAATGCAAGGAGGATGCTTGGTGATTTCACTAAACCAACGTCCATGTTGATGGAAGAAGCATCTCAATTCCTGCCAATAGAGCAAACAATTTTGAGCTGAAACCTCAATTAGTTGCTTTGATGCAACAGAACTACAAATTTCATGGACTTCCATCTGAAGATCCTTATCAGTTTTTAACTGAGTTTTTGCTGATTTGTGAGACTGTCAAGATGAATGGAGTAGATCCTGAAGTCTACAGGCTCATGCTTTTCCCTTTTGCTGTAAGAGACAGAGCTAGAACATGGTTGGACTCACAACCTAAAGACAGCCTGGACTCCTGGGATAAGCTGGTCACGGCCTTCTTGGATAAATTCTTTCCTCCTCAAAAGTTGAGCAAGCTTAGAGTGGATGTTCAAACCTTCAAGCAAAAAGATGGTGAATCCCTTTATGAAGCTTGGGAAAGATACAAGCAGATGACCAAAAAGTGTCCTTCTGACATGTTTTCAGAATGGACCATATTAGATATAGTCTATTATGGTCTATCTGAGTTTTCCAAAATGTCATTGGACCATTCTGCAGGTGGATCCATTCACCTAAAGAAAACGCCTGCAGAAGCTCAAGAACTTATTGACATGGTTTCAAATAACAATTCATGTACACTTCTGAGAGGAATTCCATGAATAATGGGACGCCTCAGAGGAAGGGAGTTCTTGAAGTTGATGCTCTGAATGCCATATTGGCTCAGAACAAAGTGTTGACTCAGCAAGTCAACATGATCTCTCAAAGTCTGAATGGATGGTAAAATGCATCCAACAGTACTAAAGAGACAGCTTCTGAAGAAGCTTATGATCCTGAGAACCCTGCAATGGCAGAGGTTAATTATATGGGTGAACCTTATGGAAACACCTATAATTCATCATGGAGAAATCATCCAAATTTCTCATGGAAGGATCAACAAAAGTCTCAACAAGGCTTTAATAATGGTGGAAGAAACAGGCTCGACAATAACAAGCCTTTTCCATCATCTTCTCAGCAACAGACAGAGAATTCTGAGTAGAGCCTTTCTAATTTAGCAAACTTAGTCTCTGATCTGTCTAAGGCCACTTTAAGTTTCATGAGTGAAACAAGGTCCTCCATCAGAAATTTGGAGGCACAAGTGGGCCAGCTGAGTAAGAAAGTCATTGAAACTCCTCCCATTATTCTCCCAAGCAATACAGAAGAGAATCCAAAAGGAGAGTGCAAGGCCATTGATGTAATCAATATGGCTGAATGCACAAGGGAGGAGAAGGACGAAAATCCTAGTGAGGAAGACCTCATGGGACGTCTCTCAAACAAGAAGGAGTTCCCTATTGAGGACCTAAAGGAATCTGAGGCTCATATAGAGACCATAGAGGTTCCACTAAATCTCCTTCTGCCATTCATGAGCTCTGAAGAATATTCTTCCTCAGAAGAGGATGAAGATGTGACTGGAGAGCAAGTTGTTTAATATCTAAGAGCCATCATGAAGCTGAATGCCAAGTTGTTTGGTAATGAGACTTGGGAAGGTGAACCTCCCTTGCTCATTAGTGAATTAGATACCTGGTTTCAGCAAACTTTACCTTAAAAGAGACAAGATCCAAGAAAATTCATAATACCCTGTACCATAGGCACCATGACCTTTGAGAAAGCTCTGTGTGACCTAGGGTCAGGCATAAATCTTATGCCACTCTCTGTAATGGAGAAACTGGGGATCATTGAGGTACAGCCTGCCTTATTCTCATTACAATTGGCAGACAAGTCAGTAAGACAAGCTTATGGATTAGTAGAGGACGTGTTAGTAAAGGTTGAAGGCCTTTACACCCCTGCTGATTTCATAATCTTAGACACTAGGAAGGAGGAGGATGAATGCATCATCCTTGGAAGACCTTTCCTAGCCACAGCAGGTGCTGTGATTGATGTTAACAGAGGAGAATTAGTCCTTCAATTGAATGGGGACTACCTTGTGTTTAAGGCACACGGCCATCCCTCTGTAACACTGGAGAGAAAGCATGAAAGGCTTCTCTCAATACAGAGTCAGACAAAGCCCCCACAGTCAAACTCTAAGTTTGGTGTTGGGAGGCCACAACCAGACTCTAAGTTTGGTGTTGAGAAGACCCCACATTCAAACTCTAAGTTTGGTGTTGGGAGGCCACAACCAGACTCTAAGTTTGGTGTTGAGAAGACCCCACATTCAAACTCTAAGTTTGGTGTTGGGAGGCCACAACCAGACTCTAAGTTTGGTGTTGAGAAGACCCCACATTCAAACTCTAAGTTTGGTGTTAGGAGGAATTCATCATGGTCTGAACTTTTCTAAGGCTCCATGAGAGCCCACTGTCAAGCTAGTGACATTAAAAGAGCGCTTGTTGGGAGGCAACCCAATTTTTATTTATCTAATTTTATTTTTATTGTTCTTTTATGTTTTATTAGGTTCATGATCATGTGGAGTCACGAAAAAAATATTAAAATTAAAAATAGAATCAAAAACAGCAGAAGAAAAATCACACCCTGGAGGAAGGACTTATTGGCGTTTGAACGCTGATGAGCGGATAATTTATACGGTTTTTGGCACTGTTTTTAGTATATTTTAGTTAGTTTTTATTATATTTTTTTAGTTTTTAATTAAAATTCACTTTTATGGACTTTACTATGAGTTTGTGTGTTTTTCTATGATTTCAGGTATTTTCTGGCTGAAATTGAGGGACCTGAGCAAAAATCTGATTCAGAGGCTGAAAAAGGACTGCAAATGCTGTTGGATTCTGACTTCCCTGCACTCGATGTGGATTTTCTGGAGCTACAAAAGCCCCATTGGCGCGTTCTTAATTGCGTTGGAAAGTAGACATCCTGGGCTTTTCAGAAATATATAATAGTCTATACTTTGCCCAAGAATTGATGGCCCAAACCGGCGTTCCAAATCAGCTTCAGAATTCCCAGCGTTTAACGCCAGAACTGGCACAAAAGTTAGAGTTAAACGCCCAAACTGGCACAAAAGCTGGCGTTTAACTCCAGGAAAAGTCTCTACACATGAAAGCTTCAATGCTCAGCCCAAGCACACACCAAGTGGACCACGGAAGTGGATTTTTACGTCATTTACTCATTCTTGTAAACCCTAGGTCACTAGTTCACTATAAATAGGACTTTTTGCTATTGTATCTTCATCTCATGACACATTACACATTTCATATTGTATCTTCTATGGCATGAGTCTCTAAACCCCATGGTTGGGGGTGAGAAGCTCTGCTGTGTCTTGATGGATTAAGGCAATTACTACTATTTTTCATTCAATCACGCTTGCTTCTATTCTAAGATAACACTTGTTCTTCAACCTGATGAATGTGATGATCCGTGACACTCATCACCATTCTCACCTATGAACATGTGTCTGACAACCACCTTCGTTCTACCTTCGTTTGAGTATGTATCTCTTGGATTCCTTAAGCAGAATCTTCGTGGTATAAGCTAGAACCCATTGGCGGCCATTCTTGAGAATCCGGAAAGTCTAAACCTTGTCTGTGGTATTCC
>NC_029781.3:73525864-73528402 GCF_000817695.3 Arachis duranensis
ACCTGATTGAGAACCGACAGATGATTAGCCGTGCGGTGACAGCGTGCGTTGGACATTTTCACTGAGAGGATGGGAGGTAGCCATTGACAACGGTAAAACCCAACATACAGCTTGCCATGGAAGGAGCCTTGCGTGCATGAAGAAGAAGACAGTAGAAAAGTATAGATTCAAAAGATATAGCATCTCCAAAATCTCAACCTGTTCTCCATTACTGCAAAACAAGTATTTATTTCATGTTCTTTTACTTTTTACAATTAAATATGAGAATTATTGATATCCTAACTAAGAGTTACAAGATAACCATAGCTTGCTTCAAGCTGACAATCTCCGTGGGATCGACCCTTACTCACGTAAGGTATTACTTGGACGACCCAGTGCACTTGCTGGTTAGTTTTGCGGAATTGCAAAAGTGTGATTATGATTTCGTGCACCAAGTTTTTGGCGCTGTTGCCGGGGATTGTTCGAGTTTGGACAACTGACGGTTTATTTTGTTGCTTAGATTAGGAATATTTTATTTTTGTGGTTTAGAGTCTTTTATTTGAGTTTAGTTTTATATTTTAAGTTTGGTGTCAATTGCATGCTTTTATTTTCTTTTTTGTGCTTTTGTTTACTTAAAATTTTAAAATATATATATATATAATAATAAAATAAAATAATATCCACATCATCTCCCATTCTCCATCATGGACCTAAGTAGAATTGAGCAGTCCAGAAGGACTCTGGGGTCATATGCTAACCCCATTACAGCTGCATATGGGAATAGCATCTGTATACCTCCCATTAAAGTAAGCAGCTTTGAGCTAAATCCTCAACTCATTATCATGGTGCAGCAAAATTGCCAGTATTCCTGTCTTCCACAGGAAGAACCTACTGAGTTTCTGGCACAGTTCTTACAAATTACTGACACAGTACGTGATAAAGAAGTGGATCAGGATGTCTACAGATTGTTACTGTTTCCATTTGCTGTAAAAGGTCAAGCTAAGAGGTGGTTGAATAAAAACATGGAGACAGTTATCAGACAAATTCCTGAATCAATTTTACCCTCCAAAAAGGATGACACAGATAAGGCTGGACATCCAAGGCTTTAAACAAGAGGATAATAAATCCCTTTATAATGCCTGGGAGAGGTATAGAGGTATGCTAAGAAAATGCCCCTCTGAAATGTTTTTAGAGTGGGTATAGTTAGACATCTTCTACTATGGGCTTACAGAAAAAGCTCAGATGTCTTTAGACCACTCAGTTGGTAGATCTATACACATGAGGAAGACGATTGAAGAGGCTCAAGAGCTCATAGATATGGTTGCTAGAAATCAACATCTATACTCAAGTAGTCAGTCCTCTATAAAAGAAGAAGCTATGACAGTAACTACTGATCCTAATCCTCAAGAACAGATTGTTAAACTTAATCAACAATTACTCCTGATGACAAAACAATTAGCAGAGTTTAAAGAGATGCTCCAAGAAACTAAAAATGCTAACCAGAATATGAAAGCACAATTGAATCAGACAAGACAGCAGCTATCTAAACAGATAACAGACGAATGCCAAGTTGGTCACAGCACCAGTCATCTCTGCACCAGACTGGACATTACCATTCGAACTAATGTGTGATGCCAGTGACCATGCTATTGGTGCAGTATTGGGACAGAGGCACAACAAGCTTCTGCACGTCATTTATTATGCTAGCCGTGTTCTAAATGACGCACAGAAGAATTACACAACCATAGAAAAAGAGTTACTTGCAGTGGTTTATGCCATTGACAAGTTTAGATCCTATTTAGTATGATCAAAAGTGATTGTGTACACTGACCATGCTGCTCTTAAATACTTACTCACAAAGCAGGATTCAAAATCCAGACTCATAAGATGGGTGTTGCTTCTGCAAGAGTTTTGATATAGAAATAAGAGACAGAAAAGGGACAGAGAACCAGGTAGCTGATCACTTGTCTCGGATAGAACCAGTAGCTGGGACATCCCTCCCCTCTACTGAGATCTCTGAGACCTTTCCAGATAAGAAACTCTTTGCCATTCAAGAAGCACCATGGTTTGCAGACGTTGCAAACTATAAAGCTGTGAGGTTCATATCCAGGAGTACAACAGGGTGCAAAGAAAAAAATTAATTTCAGATGCCAAGTACTACCTATGGGATGAGCCATATCTCTTTAAGAGATGTGCAGACGGAATGATCTGCAGATGTGTACCTAGAGAGGAATCACAAAGGATCCTATGGCATTGCCATGGATCACAGTATGGGGGACATTTCGGAAGTGAGCGAACAGCCACTAAGGTCCTCCAATGTGGCTTCTACTGGCCTATTCTCTATAGGGATGCCCGAGAGTTTGTGCGTAACTGTGACAGTTGCCAAAGAGCTGGTAACTTGCCTCATGGTTACGCCATGCCTCAACAAGGGATCTTAGAGATTGAATTATTTGATGTATGGGGTATTGACTTCATGGGTCCATTCCCACCATCATACTCAAACACTTATATTCTGGTGGCAGTAGACTATGTATCTAAATGGGTAGAAGCAATTGCCAC